>NC_092227.1:12825613-12988113 GCF_036320965.1 Panulirus ornatus | reverse complement strand
CCATCTGATGCTATCTAGGGATAGATCATTAAAACCTAAATATCAGTTAATCTGAATTATATCAGTCATAGGAGGGCATGAGATACTGGAGTTGAGCAGAACATTCCAAACTTAGAACAGCAGCCAACCCCATAAAGCAGCAAAGTTTTCATTACACCCCGCTCCCCCTCCATCCTTCGTGTACACTGAATCATATTCAAAACCAATAACAACAGATTCACTATTTTCTTTACGCGCCTACAACTTGTGACTTACGTTTTCTGTGTGTTGGTGTCATTCAAGTGCATCTTAGTAATGTTTAGTGAATGTTTTTCTGTAGTCTTTACTTAGACGACCGGATCTCAAGGGAAAACAAGAATGCTAGTGAGTAGTGAGTAAATGCGGGAATAAAAAGAAATCTTCGGGAAGCAGAATGATAATCTTAACAGGCCATCGTGGTCACCTGGACAAAGGCTGCGTCTTCTAAGGGGGCACGACTCAGTCTAGAAACCACTGTGGTATGAGAGTGTAAGTTGCTGGGTATACGAAAATAGGCTAATGGGGTACTGTTGTGTCGGTGTAGTAGGATATGGGGTATCATTATGGGTGTATGGGGGGTTGAGGACATGGTGGTAATGGTGTATTGGAATTGGGGTATGATTATGGGGTTATGGAGGTTGAGGACATGTTGGTAATGGTGTATTGGAATTGGGGTATAAAGGAAGAGGGCATATGGTAAGCTGGTGCCAGGGCATGGGGGTATGGGGTGGAAGGGATACCTGGCATGGGTTTGGAACTATTGGGGTAGAGACTAAGAGCTACATGATAAGTTGTGGGTGTAGGGTGGTGCATGGTATGGTTATGGGAATGGGGATACGGGGAAAGGTTTTTATATTCAGGGGTAAAGTGGTCCAGGATTTATGGTACGTTTATGGGGCGAGCAAGTATTAAGGCAGAAGGTATACGGAAGGTGGTATATGGTAAGGGATAATTGGATAAGGCAGAGAGAGGTATTTTTCCGAGGGTATTGATGATAAGGGTATGGGGCAGCCCCCACCATGTAAGACTATAATCTCACTTACGTTACCTTTAACATTGCGAGAGAAAACAAGAGGCTTAGTGGATTACCCCAACGAGATAAATACTATTACTTCCACAAGTAAGAGAGATCTTTGGTGTATTGATAAACATAGGCCAAAAACCGAGAACACAATGCATAACAGTTCGATGGAAAGCGAAGAAGAATGCTCGGAATCGATTCTAAAGGTGTTCGTAGTGATAGAGCCAACTTTATATGATGGCAGTACCTTTCTCTAGTAAAGACGTACGTAGCTTACCCCAAGCACTTCTAGGCAACACATTTTAAGATGGATATAAGTTCTCTAGAAAGAACACAAAGGGGAAGGAGGAAAGAAGGAGGGAAGAAGGAGGGAGGAAGGAGTGACAAAAGTAATCCTTGGTATTAAGAATAATTTCTATCAGGAGAAAGTAAGAAAATATAAGTACATTCTATATAAAAAAAAAAAAAGGGCATAGAGCAAAGGGCATTGTGATCAAAGAACACAATTGGATAATATGACAAACTAAAGATGATATGAGTAAGATACGCAGAATCCAACCAATAAAAAACACGCAAAAAAAGTATTTTTAACCTTGGTCGATTCAGACTCAATAAGAATGTAGGAAAGCACTGGTTTGCAAACAGGAGATCACGACGAGTCGAATACGTCGCCAAATATCATAATATGGGCAAACACTATAGAAAGTTTCTAATGCAGAGTGGATGGCTACACGAGCGAGAGTATGTAGGTACTGTGAGGACGAACTGCCTCGCAAGGAGCAACATGCCAAGAACAATTTCCTTCCATTCTTACGTTTTTATGATGACTTAGAAAATGTGGCACCGAACCTCTGAGCTTAACCTAACCTGGAATCACTAGAAACATGCTGGCCAGATATTGGTCATTGTATAACCTTAAAGTAGTTGAAACGACCGACAAACAAGTTGGTAAATAATGAGTGATTATGGAACTTACCTCCGCGCGCGGGTGTGTGACAGCCATTAATCACAAGTGACAAGGGTTTCAGGAAATCATCAACTTTTACAAATTTCACAACCAATCACATTATGTTCAAGGAATGTATAGATTTCGTAACACTATATTGCACTGAAGCCATTTACCATCACTGTACGTTGAATAGTTTCCACAAAAGCACTTTAGTTACTATGTTCTTTCATCTAACCTTATAATAAGATCACGAGTGCTTTCACGAAAAATATTTCAACCATGTTCTTAGCCATTCAGTATTCGTAAAATGTTCCATCATTTTCACCAGTCGCTTTATCATGTGGTATCACTAACATAATATTCCGCAATCTCTATTATCAATATTTTCACCTTTTTTCCACCACACTGATCTTAATAACGGTCATAATATTTGCAAGATATTCACTGTATATCTTCACGTATCCTTTCAACACTGCAATGTATTCACCATATTGTACAACAATAAGTGTATGTCGATATGATATCACCATACTGATTACTGATACGACATACTCTTGTAATATGCTAGTCTTAAGTCTTACTATAATAACACATGATTTCACGGTCTCCATTTGTGACTCACTCCTCACTGTTAGGTACATGAGTGACGGTAGCCAGCTTTGCCGCAGCTGCCACTACCAGAGCACAGGCGATCCCACTCAAGAGAGGGGGTTGCACTCAATTTCTACCTATACCATTTTCCATCAAATCACTTACACTATGATTTGCTCAGAGCGTGTTGACGCCCCCACGGCACAACACCAACTGAAGCATCTGGAGGAGGAACGAGTGAATGATATCATCGCATAAGTGACATTACTATATTTCACTATTTCTCTACGGTGTCATTAAGGTTGGATTCTAAATCTAACAACAATTAATGTTGCGTCTTATGATATTCATAACCGTCGCTGGGTAAGGTTCATATTCGTGGGTGTGGTCCACGAGTGAGGTAGGGAGGAGCAACGGTCGTTTGGCAGTTCATTGGAATCGCAGCCTTGTGTACTGCCACGGAGCTACCCTGACATGCTGGGTCAGGTGAGGCTACGGTGTACATACCACTCTGGTGTATAACATGACGCAACATATAAAGATGTCAGAACAGAGTGATCAACATAAGGATTATAGGACTATACAAGGCAACTCCAAACCACGGGAAGCATGCCTGTATTTCTGTAAGTACACACACACACACACGAGCCTACAACAGGTGTGTGTGTGTGTGTGTGTGTGTCATTTACACTGACAGATGGACTCCTAGTAAGGAGTGGTATGAGCTGATTTAGTATAAACTGTGATGGGTTTCTAACAACAGCAGAGAGGACACCACATCCAGCCGACGTCAAACTTCTCTTCTTGAAGATTTTATCGTGTGTCAAGTTTTCACGCACACGCTATGAAGAGTACAATAACAGATTACACTAATTATTACTGACGCAACATATGAGGTGTGTGCACTTTACTCACCAGTACATTTGTCTTACTTCTTAGTTGACGAGCGACTGACATTTGCCTGGCTCTCAACCCTATCAGCGAACTATTAGGGTTGCGTGAGTAGAAAGAAGGTCGCGTTTGGCTGTCAGGGTCTTTCATCAGACACCTGTGTAGTCACATCAATGGTAGATAAGGGCCGCTCAGGTGGGCACAAAGCGATGACTGTGGCGAGAAGCCGTAATCACGGAGCAAGTATGTGTGATGGCAGGGGTGAGGTGCTTATACCACTGAGGGTTGGGGAGGAGACATTGGAAAACAGCAATGACGTCGACTGTTTTGCTGAGACATTGGAAAATTGTGATAAAGTCGAATGCTTTGCTGTGTTTTGTCCTTCTCTCTCCCTCAAAGCTCCCTGTGGGCAGAAACATTTGATGTTATCATCCATCCAGTATTCAAGTTGCGTTCTAAGCTGGGACCTGTATCAGTTTCTCCCCGCTTTGCTTTACCCAGCCAACAAGCGTGAGGTAACGATCCATCTTCCTCGCTGTCAACTGGTTATTTCGCCTCCCTTTCTTCTTCTTCTTGTGTCGATTCCACGAAACCCTCTGGCTGTCACTTCTTCCGCATGAGGCTTGACCAGCTTGACCACATCAACTTCTTCCAAATCCACAGACTTCATTTTTGAGGATGGCATCACAATGCCTTCAAGGTTGTGCCAGCATGCGTTCCCGCCAGGTCTTGCATATTTTCATCCATAGCGCAGGCACAGAGTTCATCCTACGTTCTCTTATTATTTGTCATGGCATGGAGGATGCTTTAATGGCCTAACGGGGCCAGATACTACCTTTAAGAAAGTGAAAAAATGTTGACCTCACATAATACATTCGGGATATCTTTATCCCTCCTTGAACACCACTGTTAGGGTGTAGGTTACACAGCTGGGGAGTTATAGGATAGTGGAATTAACTACCGTCTGATTTTGTTAAGGATAAGATCATCAAAACCCTTATAGCCTATTGTATCATCGTAGGAGTAGGTTTGTAAAACTTTGAAACTGAGACCAGGGTACACGGCAGTAGTGCTCCATCTCCACACAAAAATAGTCCACATCTAGGTTTTAAGAACATGTACTGTTTTAAAATTCTTTTATTTTCTCGCCAGTGAGCATGCAGAGTATGGTGGCTCAGATCCTTTAAATCCTGGGGATTCTAAGAACGTTACAAGAGCACTGGCTTGCACTTAAAATCACCCCAGCATTGCCGCACAAGAATAGTGTTAAGTGATTTTAAGCTGTTTCAAAGCCTTGAGTATCCTACTGCCTGGAAATATATGTCCTGCTGGCCGTATGCCTCCAATTAAATCAGTTTCATCAGCATTAAACATTGTCTGAAAAAAAAAAAATTGTTCATACTATATATTTTCAAAGGCGAGATAAGGCTAAGGAATATTATGGGTACAGGAAGATGATGCTCCTACGGTGAAATCAACCTACATCTGGTCGCTGAGACTAGTGAGTCTAACGGCATGAGCATCAGCAACCTGCCTCAGTGTGCCTCAGGCTGTTTAAGGAAAGATGTTTTTTGCCTAACTCCTCCTGGCTGCCACTTTATTTTAGGAGTTTCTCTTCTTGGCGCTGGATTTCCCCCACGTGTACTTTAAGATGGTTGGCTCTTACCTTTCTAAAGAGGAAAAATCCCAAATTCTCTCCTGGAAGCAAGAAAATGTGGGTACACGGGAATTTTACAAGCGCAATAGGCGTCGGATAACACAATTAGGTGACTGTGTTGTTGACTGGTTAGTTAGGATTTTCGATGTATGTACTGATCATGATGAATTGCCTTAGGATTGGCAGAATACATGTGTAGTGCCACTGCATAAAGAAAAGGGGTGTAAATGTGAGTAATCACACCACAGAAGTAGAAGTCTGTGGAGGGAACCTGGCAAATCGTACGGGAGAGTGGTGATCCAGAGGGTGAAAGCATCAGATTGGACAGGAACAGTGTGGTTTCAGAAGAGGTATAGGAAGTATGGATCAGGTGTTTCCTTTAAAGAATGTGAGAAATACCTTGAGGAATAGAGGGATTTGTATGTGACATTTATGGATCTGAGAGAGCGTACGATAGGGGTTGAGAGAGATGCCTTGTGGAAGGTCTTAAGATTATATGGTGCAGAAGGAAAGCTACTGGAAGCAGCGAGTCTTTATGGAGGGCGTAAGGCATGTTTACAAGTAGGGAGTCGGGAGAGTGAGTGGTTCCAAGTGAAGGTAGGTCTGCAGCAGGGATGTGTGATGTCACTATGGCTGTTTGATTTGTTTATAGATGGGGTAGTAAGGGACGTAAATGCAAGAGTCGTGAAGGGAGCGCCGGTTATGTAGTCTTAAGGGGATGAGAGTGACTCTCATCCCCTTCAATCATCTTGTTGCTTGCTGATGACATGGCAATGGTTGCAGATTCGAGTAAGAAACTGGGTAAATTGGCAACTGGACATGGCAGTGAATGGAACCATGGAAGTGGAACTGGGTCATAGGGTGGGTGAGACAGTGAAGGGTTTGGGAGCACTGAAGAATGTGTGGAAAGGTCGTTATCTGGGTAGGCAAAAATGTGCATGTTTGAAGGTATTGTAGTCCCAGCAGTGTTACATGAACACAAGGCTATACAGTAGACAGGGATTTCCGGAAGAAGATGGATGTGTTGGAAATCAAATGTTTGAGGACAATATGCGGTGTGATGAGGGTTGATCGAGTACGTGATAAATGGGTGAAAGAGATGTGTGGTGATAGGAGAGTGTGGTTGAGAGAGGTGAAAAGAGAGCGCTAAAATGGTCTGGACATATGGAGCAAATGAGTGGGTTGACAATAAGAGGATATTTGTGTCAGAAGTGGAGGGGAAAGGAGAAGGGGAAGACCAAATTGAAGATGGGAGGATGAAGTGAAAGTGATTTTGACTGGGGCCTGAACATGCAAGAAGTTGAAAGTCGTTTACAGGATGGTATGAATTGGAACGATGTGGTATACGGGGGTCGACGTGCTGTCAATTTACTGAACTAGGGTATGTGAAGTGGCTGGGGGAAACCACGGAAAGGTCTGTGATAGGAGGCTCTGGTTTCGGCGCATTGCACATGGACTTGAGAGAATGACCTTACTTCGTCTGTTTATGACCTTACAACGCTAACGAGGGCAACGGCGATCAAGTGTGGGGATATATATATATATATATATATATATATATATATATATATATATATATATATATATATATATATATATATATATATATATATATATAGTGTCAAAGATCCGATCGACTTTTGCAAGCGACCGTACTCAAATATTTTTTTCACTTATGCCCGCACAGATGAGAGATGTAAAGTGTGTTATGAAACTGTAACTGGAGAACTCTTTAGATTCATTCGTTTTGTGCCTTTGATATCTACTTCCACCTATCACAACACAATGAAATCTTCTTTTTTGTTTAAGGCGTATCCCTTAATATTTCCAGTTTAGAGTGATACAGGATCTTTTCAGTATTGCTTATCTTTAGATTTGTCGAGATGCAGATTTCAAAGGGAACCCTTTCTGCTCATATTTCTTTTGAGTTCATTTTCCGTGTATCATTACTCGTATCATTTTAAACTTTAACCTTTGAAAGAAAATCTAAAAGGATTTCATAATATTTCGGGTTCAGGCTTTTGACTTCACGACCTTTGACCTTATCATCTTTGAACGTAGGGTGTTTGCAGAGTACGTCAAACCTTGGCACGCAATTGCCTCTCTTCTTTTCTAATCAGCTTCGCTTTGCTCACTACTCCTGCATTCTACCATCAAGAGTACTCTTGATGTGCACAGTGTGTCAGGTCTTTGAAAACTAGACTACGTAAGTCCTCCTACTTTAAGAACTATATCATGTCCTTAAAATGGTTTAGCCATCACACTCAAGTACTCGTGTCAATGTCATTGTAGTTTGTGTCCAAAACTAACTAAATCATCGAAGTCAAGGGGTAAGAATGTCATAATCAAATATATAATCTTTTTATTATTCGAATAAGTGATTTTTATGGGATTGTCAGGACTTCTTGTATAATGATTTTTTTTTTTTTCCTTTTTGTGTTTGGGGTTGTCATTCTTGAGGGCTGAAGATGCTGGCAGAGGGTAATTCCATTGCAAGGATTTGATTCACTGAACTCATTGAGCTACGCCATTAACTCAACAACCTAAATGCCCAGAAGTATGTCATGATTTCAGATGGGATTGCGCCTTCTTCTTTATGACCATGCTGATGTTAGTCCATATGGTGTGTATACATGATCTTAGTCACCACTTAACTTATGTAAAAGGGATCAAGCTACTATACTCAGAAGGTTCCGCTATCGTGTAAGGAGTCACCGTAGCATTCATTTTACTTGATGGTTCAGAAATACCTCCCCACTTATTCTCTTTTGCCTTATGCTATATAGTTTTGTCTTTCGTGGGCAGCTACGACCTGCGACAGACGGGCGGGCGACACTGGAGCGACGAGACGGTGTTCGGCCAGCGAGCTCACTTCGACCTTAAGTTGAACCCTCCCAGCCTGAGGGTGAGCCCGGTGAGGCCAGGTGACCAGGACACCTACCGCTGCAGGGTCGACTACGAGAAGGGGCCATCCAAGACCTCCACCGTCCACTTGGCTGTTATCGGTGAGTTCGCGTCCATCATCCCACACTCGGGTTTCCATCTCAATACACCCTCCTCCTGTTGAGCTTCATACCTTACTAACACTCTTGCATTACATCCTGATGCCTCTTTACCTCCTACGAATTTCTGCTCTGAGCATTTGTTTTGTCTCTATTATACTTTCACTCACCCCAATACTAACCCTCCTGTCCATATCATTATTACCTCAACGTCGATGCCTTATTTGCCATCTAGCAATAGTGCTGCTGGTCCTGTCACTCAGTTTATGATAATCAGTCACCAGATGTCATCCACATCAAATGCTCTGGAAGAAATTTGCCAAACTGAGAAATTCGCGACTATAACGCGAGTCACTGTCCTTAGTGACCCGGTGCGTGTCTGTCTCCATAGTGCCACCGTCGCCTGCCGTGGTGACGGACGAGAGCGGATCAGTCGTAGATGGGGCTGCCGGCCCCTACCTAGAGGGAGGGAGAGTCGTCCTCACCTGTAAGACCATAGGAGGTAAGTCACTCGTCCTGTCTCACCCGTAAGACGGTGGAAGGTTCATCATTTGGCATGTGTCACCGAGTGGACCATCGGAGGTGTTCTATATAAGATCATAAGGACCATCGGACGGTGTTCTGTATAAGACCATAGGCGATCAGTCTTCCTTTACGTGTCACATTAGAGGTGGGATGTTAAGTCTTGTGTCACTCGTAGGACTCTGGGGAGTTACTCATTAGCTATGTGTCACTCTGAAGACCACAGGAGGTGGTTCATTTTGTCCTGTGTCACCTGCAGTGCCGCAGGGTGTGTCATTACCTCTTTCCCACCTGATTGTCCTTCTAGGAAAGTTCTCATTGCTCAGATGGTAGCGTGACTGCAAGCAATACATCACTGATTTATAACCCCCTCTTCTGACAGTATGAGAAGGATCCACTGCAACTGGTAATGTTGCCACAAAATGCCACATCTTCCTCGCTTCGAAGTACACACACACACACACACACACACACACACACACACACACACACACACACACACACACACACACACACACGGACACACACCGGAACATCCACAGGACATAACAAGAAAAGAATAAAGAAACTTGTTAAAAAGGACGTAAAGAAATACTTTTATGGTATATGTGTGACGTATCAATGGAAGAGATTGATTGAGAACATGTTTAAAATAAATAATATATAAGTGATATCAGTTATCAAATATAGAATTTATGTATGAATGACATAGATTACATAGGATTTAAGAGGCCGTATGACAGTAAATTATGTTCAAAGAGATGGGGCCCCACGAGTGTAAAACTCCCATTCCGTACAGTACAGCTAGGTAATTATTAATAGGTAATTACACACACACACACACACCCACGCATACGACCGCGCGCGCGCGCGCGTGCAATTGGTGTAGCGGTTAGCGTTTCTGACCACGAGTCAGCACGGGCCAACCTTGGGTCGGACCCGTATGAGCATGAATCCTTGGCGAGGCAGTCGGCCTCACTTGAATCTAGGTGTTTATCCTCCTATTTGGGGCTGGTCGATGTATAGGTACATAGTTTAGGCTGTGTGCGTGTGTGTGTGTGTGTGTGTGTGTGTGTGTGTGTGTGTGTGTGTGTGTGTGTGTGTGTGTGTGTGTGCGTACATACTTAAGAATAAAGACATTATACATAATTATATACACGGTTAAGAGACTGGCAACACTACGACCATAAAACACTTTCCATGTAACACAAACAATAACCACACAGAGAGACAGACAGACAGACAGACAGACAGATAGACACACACACACACACACACACACACACACACACACACACACACACACACAAGAAAAAGAATGTTATAACAAGATCCCTCCAGTGGACGACGATGAGTCAGATAATGTGAGAATCTGTGACAGCTGGGCTGGGCTGGGAAAAACAAACTGACAAACCATACACTAGCAGGCCAAGCCACGAAGAAAAAAAAAAAAGAGAGAGAGAGCGGGCGTAATTACTCTTTCTACAAGGACAGACGTAAATGTCTATCTGGCATGCAAAAATCCCATCTTGTCTGGCCTTGCATGAGGGAAAATTAGTAGATAATCAGTACTGAGTACACCAGGCAGCTGGTGTCACATTAAACCAACGGGACGGGACGAGAGTTGAATATATCTTTATGAACGTTCTGGGCAGTCGGCTCAAAATCAACGAGTCAACAAACTCAACCCATCCAGTAGAAAATGAGAACTTACATACGATAGTGACGACGGCCACCTTGCTTCTTTAATCTCTCTGGTCCTTGCTGCTGAGGGCTGGAATAAACACCAAGCCAAGATTCCTCCTCCGAGGCGCAGCCATTTTTTGGGAAGACGCAGTGATAACTTACGACAGAGCGGAATGAGACATGTTCCTGTAATTAAGAGTAGGTTCAAAGGTGCTCGAGGCCCTAGGGTAAACATGTCGTGATTTAACTTGTGTATTTACACCGACCTTTATGATTATAAGCACACATACAGACGCACGCAGCAAAGTATATATATATATATATATATATATATATATATATATATATATATATATATATATATATATATATAATATATATATAATATATATATAATATATATATATATATATATATATATATATATATATATATATATATATATATATATATATATATATATATATATATATATATATATATTCTTTCTTTCTTTCTTATACTATTCGCTATTTCCCGCGATAGCGAGGTAGCGTTAAGAACAGAGGACTGGGCCTTTGAGGGAATATCCTCACCTGGACCTCTTCTCTGTTCCTTCTTTTGGAAAATTAAAAAAAAAAAAAAAAAAAAAAACGAGAGGGGAGGATTTCCAGCCCCCCGCTCCCTTCCCTTTTAGTCGCCTTCTACGACACGCAGGGAATACGTGGGAAGTATTCTTTCTCCCCTATCCCCAGGGAAATATATATATATATATATATATATATATATATATATATATATATATATATATATATATATATATATATATATATATAAAAGGTGAGGGAGCGGGGGGCTGGAAATCCTCCCCTGTCATTATTTTTTTAATTTTCTAAAAGAAGGAACAGAGAAGGGGGCCAGGTGAGGATATTCCCTCAAAGGCCCACTTCTCTGTTCTTAACGCTACCTCGCTAACGCGGGAAATGGCGTATAGTTTGAAAGAAAAAGAAATATATATATATATATATATATATATATATATATATATATATATATATATATATATATATATATATATATATATATATATATATATATATATATGTGTGTGTGTGTGTGTGTGTGTGTGTGTGTGTGTGTGTGTGTGTGTCCACATAGATATGTATATATAATGAATTGAAAATAATAGGAATAATACAATCATCGTGACTGGCGCTGCCACTGCATAAAAACTAGTCATGTAGACAAAGCTTTTTTCACTGGCTATGTACTATTTGCATATCATATGAACCAATGAATAAATGAAACTTCAAATACGGCTTTATTTAAAACCTATTGTTTTCCCTTTTAAATTCCACCGCGCACATTCTACCTTATCTTTACTCTGTATTATTTCATCAGCTGCTCAACAACCAATTCCTTCTGTGAGATCATTTGCCAGCGAGTATGTGGCTCTCGGATCACACCTTGCGTCCAGAACGATCAGGTCGCCTCCAGGAGAAAAGGGCTTCCTAAGGGTTCTTAGCCAAGGGCCCCGTAGACCCTGATCATGTATCTAAAACACTATAGGTGGCGCCGCTCTCTCGTAACACCTGTCTACCGCCTGGACAGACCAACAGATGTGTGTCTTAAGAACCCAGCCTGCGAAGTACGGAGGAACTTTGCGAGTAGTGTCTCATTACACAGTATCTCCTCCTCCTCCCCTCATGTTTCCACGGTCCATTAGTTTCAATGTAGTTCTAAGAACTTCAGGGTATATCCAGCGATCCGAGACGTCATTAAGTGAGAAGGATTAAGAACCTCTTTTTATTATCTTTTTCATCTCCCCTTCCAAGGATCCTTTCTGTGGTATGTCCAGTACAGAGAGTATAGGAGTTTGAGTCGCCTCCTGCACTTGCTGAGTGGCAGTGACACATAATCTCTTCTGCGAGAGAAGAGCTCTCAGCCACACTGTCTTTCCGGTATGAGGAAGGGATCTAGGAGAGATCAGATGGCTAATGGAGGGTTACAGTTACCCTCTCGACTTGTGTATTGTCGGCGTCAGTGGTGGTCAGGGCAGGCAGGCAGGTGGGCTCACTCACCATCTAGCACTGTAGCGAAGGGAACGTTAAGTGCCAGTCAGGTGAGAAACGATGACATCGATGGGTAATCGCTGCAAATGTGTCGTTGGTGTTGTACAAGGTACGGTGCTTTCTTGTGTGGGGTCTCATCATCCACGCTGACTCAGTGGCAGGTGTCAAATGTTTCTGCTGCTGGTTTTCGGTGCTTTAATGTTTGCATTCATACACTGAGGACCTTTTCCTTTCCTCACCCATCTTTTTTTTTTCTCCTCCTCCACTAGAGGTAAAGAGTAAACATCATTTACGAAGATGATATAATGTAGCATAAACTGCGATTCTGAGGAAATTGTCCACTTTGTCGATATGAATAACATTAATGAAATGATTATATGTTTCGAAAGCCGCTCATATATACATGAGCCCCAAATCATGTCTTGAAACACGGTATATCCCAAGGGGTTAGGTTATACAATTTCCGTAGTCTTTAATCTAGAGAAATGTGAAGGTGATGTCTCACAATTCAGGAGGGTAAGTTGTCAGTGTGTGCTGAATTTCTCAGTATAATAATGTTCACGGCCATAATTCCCTTTTTTAGATTTGATATTTATGTCTGTCATTAGTTATATATATATATATATATATATATATATATATATATATATATATATATATATATATATATATATATATATATATATATATATTCTTACACTGAAATACTGTCTTTTTATCCACTAAGATCTCTTGTATCCATTAACACATTAAGGATTATAAAAGACATTAAGCAGAGTGTAGGTCATGGCTTATTAAGCTAAACCTCGTTTCGTGTGTGGGTGTGTGCAGGTCGGCCGTCGCCTACGTTAGTGTGGCTGCGGGACGGGCGCCTGGTGGAGGATTCGTACACTGTGGACCACCGTGGCCAGGTGAGGAACCTGCTCCACCTGGACAACCTCTCCCGTGACCTCCTAGACGCCTCATTCACCTGCCGGGCCACAAACAACAACATAACGCGGCCCCTCGACACCACCGTAACGATCAACATGACGCGTGAGTTGTCTTTGGCCTTCTTATCTTTAAGTCTCCAGAACCTGTATAGATGTAAGACTGGTATCAGGGAATGTATCTTTAATCATGTGATTTCACCATATCTATCTATAATATGTGTATCTGGGTGGGTTGCGCCATCCTTTCGTCTGTTTCCTTACGCTACCTCGCTAACGCGGGAGACAGCGACAAAGTATAATAAACAGAATTAAATGAAATATATATATATATATATATATATATATATATATATATATATATATATATATATATATATATATATATATATATATATATATATTGCATATACTTTATGCTTTAAGTCCTGAATTTTGAAGTAAAGTAGGTCCCCAGATTTCCACCAAGAATTCCATGAAGCAGAGATCATGACAGTTTTCCACTATCGAAATCGTCAGTGACATGGGCTCATCACATTAACACTGGCTGGCATCTACCACATACATAACTCTAAGGGATAGACTCTCGTAAAATGCCTACTGATCTACTGATAGCTTAAATTCATAATTCAATGTAGGAGAGGAAAATGGACAGAATCTTTAATTCCATAGCCACGCAGTACCTCCCTAACAAGATGTCAATTCTGGGTTATCTCGTGTATTTCCTCGCCACAGACGTGTGAGGTTTGTGTTGTGACCTTACCACAAACGTAACTATAAATGAGTAATGTTTTGCCCCCTCGTCATCACCACCAATGTGTGTGGTTACTGCATCTTATCGTCACCATCAACAAACCCTCGAATGCTGTGTCGTTCTAGAGCCGTCGTCACCATAGTGTGAAAATATTCTGTCCCGCCTTTCTCTCCATTCGCAATGGCGTTCGGGGTGACGTGTTTTTTCAATCGTGTTCACAGGGGCTCGTACGTGCGTTTTCAAGACTCTCATTAATGAAATCTCTCTTTTTAATGACTGCTCCAGTCGAGGTAAGAGCCTTACTTGAAATATGAAAAGGGTGGATGTTAGGGAGAAATGAGAAAAGAGAGTGGGAAAAAAAATAAACTCTGGGTCTCAGAGGGAATGAGGTTGAAAAGGGGTTCTAAAGCATTGTGGTGAACATAAAAGAAAATACACCACAATGACCCATCTCTGAGTGGCCAGCTACCACGTTAAAGTCATGTGATACAGTAGCTTTAGTAGCATCAGGGGATCTAGGGTTAAGGTAGAGGCACACAAGCAGCCAAGTCGCGAGAGCAGAAACCGAAGCAATATCTGCAGAAGAGGGAAAGTGAACCCACATTACGATGTAGGACAAGTAGATCGAGTATGGAGATCAGATTGGGAGAGACGATGAGCCTGATTGCTTTGGACTACTCTGTCTAGTAAGTCTGTACAGCTAGAACTTTCTCATACGTGAAACAGTGCTCCACACAAGGACAGATCAGTTCTTGAAATGGTAAAACAACCGCTAAGAGAAAAACCAGATATGGCATCTGAGCAGAGCTCATGGTATTTGAACAGAACTCCTAATGTATTAGAGAGAGACTTGACTATATAAGTAATGTAGGGTTTCTAAGAAAGGTTAGATGTCACAGTCATATGAAGTATGTCAACTGTATTGATCGGTGGAATTACAGATCTATTAAAAGTGATGGGGATTTAGAAGGATAGATGGATATATATATATATATATATATATATATATATATATATATATATATATATATATATATATATATATATATATATATATATATCGTTTCAGAGGCATTAAACTTGTCCAGGATGCGTTTGCCCCACTGTGAAATACTGTCTAAGTTTACAGGATTAGTGAAAAGACGAGATGCAGATCAAGCAAGAGGGTATGGATTGGATTTAAAGGAACTGGATGAATGCTCTGTTGAACCGTCAACATATCTGGTTATTTGTTGAAGAAAGGGGAAAGAGTGAAGGAGACAGGACAGAATCCTGAGGGATGCCACTGTGGATAAGGAAAGGGAGAAGTTGATCCGTCGACAGTTACGGAAACACCTGTCATATCTATCTATCTATCTATCTATCTATCTATCTATATATATATATATATATATATATATATATATATATATATATATATATATATATATATATATATATATATATATATATATGGAAGA
Source organism: Panulirus ornatus (assembly GCF_036320965.1). NCBI lineage: Eukaryota > Metazoa > Arthropoda > Malacostraca > Decapoda > Palinuridae > Panulirus > Panulirus ornatus. The sequence goes on along the minus strand of NC_092227.1, from coordinate 12,972,582 downwards.
CATAAAAGGTAACAAAGTCAGGAAGAAGCCAAAAGAAGGGAAATTTGGAGATGAGACCCCCAGTACAATACTTTGTCAAGAGCTTTCAACATATGAAGGGTGACAACACAGGATTCTCCCATGTCTCTCAAAGGTAAAGAAAAAGAAATGAAAAACACATGAAACTGTGGTAGGAAATGATATCACCAGTGGATTTTCCCTGGCGAATGTCATACCGACGATCAGAAAGAAGACTGTGACATTGAAGATGTTCATGATTTAAGAGTTGAGGAGGGATTCAGTGACCTTGGGAATAGTAGAAGTCGTAGGAACAAGATGACAGTTGCAATGGTTGTAACTGTTGCCCCTCTTTGGAATTAGCTGTGCCAATGAATGTTTCCAAGAAGAAGGAAAAGTATTTGTTTTTAAACGGAAGTGGAACGGCTGAGCAAGCCCATGTGCAAGTTTAGAAGCATAACCCTTTAAAAGAAAAGGTTGTATGCCTATTGAGAGAGAGAGAGAGAGAGAGAGAGAGAGAGAGAGAGAGAGAGAGAGAGAATTTTTTGGATTGCACAAAGAGAAATTCTAGGATTACCAAGGGAAACATCAGGGAGTGAAATTATTTCAGCAACGTTAAATAGATATAGTATCGTCAGGCGGAGAAACGAAGGATAAGGCACTGCGACAAAACTTGTTAAGAGAAAGTCCTATCAATGGATAAAGAGGTTGTTGCATTTTCTTTCGCTAATGGAGCACTTCGCCATTCGGGTAAAATACTTGCAGTGATTTCGAGCGCGGATGCAAGCTGAATGCGACTTGGAGGAAGGAGAGTTTTTACCACTTCCGACTTGCTAGGTTCCTTCCTGGAATGGCCTTACATTAAGGACGATTAGACCGCAGACTGGAAAAGAGGCGGTAGCCTTAAAGGACGAGAGAATCTATGCTTCCATTCCCCCTACAATAACCTCTGCTATACACTCAGCAGAGTCAGGAAAATCACAAAATGAGGGGCAAAAATCCATTCAAAGAAACAGGGAAAAAGAAAATCTCACGTTAGTCCAGTAAGGACTATTACAGTAAAGTGCCACTTCTTACATTTAGAAAGAGCAGCTGGAGGAGGAGAGGGTGCAGTTAACGAAGATACATTGACCAGAGGATCATGAAATGAACCAAACGGAGATGATGTTATGTAGCTACAGTGCGAAGAATTAGGAATGGACAAAATAAACAGATCCAATGTTAGGAGAGTGGTTGTGATAGTCTGAAATATGTGTTGTGTGGATTCCTTGCCTGAACTATCATAGAGTGGTAGCTCGTCCGCTTACTATCTTCACTGTAAAGGGCGTTGAATGTCTTCTTCACTTCTCACCACCTATGCCACAAAGTGTTTGGTATGCTCAGTTTAAACCCCCATTATCTTAACGTGGGTGTTGTGTCATCACCTCACTAGCAACATTACGGCATGTGAGTGCTAAAGTCTGTCCACACATCCATCAAGGCAATGTGCTACTGTTATGTCCTACCCTCAGAACGTGAAATACTGGGATCCACTGTCATCCCCCATATGAATCTGTCCATGCATCTATTATCATAATTGAATACATTTCAGTACCGTGTCATTCGCACATAGCGAAGGTTCTGCTTCATCGTTAGTAATTTACAGGATCAAGACTGCTGGTTTGTGAATAAACAGAAGCTTAGTGTTTTGAAAGTAAGATATTAAAGCTTGTCTCCATGATATATATGAGCGAGTATCAGTAAACTTTAGCAAGGATAAGGAGGGGTTTTGGAAGGAGGTAAATAAAGTGCGAAACAAAAAATGGGAACATCGGTGAAAGGGGCGAATGGGGAAGCACTAACAGGTAGTGATGAAGTGAGGAGATGGAGTGAGTGTTTTGAAGGACTGTTGAATGTTTGATGATAGGGTGGCAGATGTAGGATGTTTGGATCAGGATGTTCTGCGAAGTGAAAGAATCATGAAGAGTGGTTTCGTGAAATGAAAGGAGGTGGTGAAAGCCATGCATATGATGAAATGTGGCAAGGTGGCTGGGGTTGTTGGCTGAATTTCTTAAGAAAAGTGGTGATTGTGTTGTTGTCTGGTCAGTTAGGATTTTCAGTGCATGTATGGATCCTGATGAGGTGCCTGAGGATTAGTGGAATGCATTTAGTGCCATTGTATAAAGGCAAGGCGGATATAGGTGAGTGTTCAAACTACGGAGGTATAAGCCTATTGAGTGTACGTGGTAAGGTGTATGGGAGAGAGGGTTATGGCATATATGAGGTAGTACAGAATGAGTGGATCAGGTGTTTGATTTAAAGAATGTGTAAGAAATACTTACAAAAACAGAAGGATCTGTATGTGGCATTTATGGATCTGAAGAAAGCATGAGAGGGTTGATAGAGATGTCTTGCGGAAGTTATTCAGGATTATAGTGTGGGACGAAAGCTTTTAGTATGTACACACACATATATATATATACATATATATATATATATATATATATGGTGTAAAGTATATGTATGAGTTGGAAGAGAGGAGAGTGAGTGGTTCCAAGTTAAGGTTGGTCTGCAACAGAGGTGTATAATGTCCCTATGGCTCCTTCATTTGTTTATGAATGGGGTGGTGTTAGAAGTAAATTTCAGAGTATGGGAGCGAGGGTGAGTAATGCAGTCTGTAGGGGATGGGGTACTTAAAATGTGCGTCAGTTGTTGTTTGCTGATAACACAGTACTGGTGGCAGATTCAGGAGAGAAATTGCAGAAGTTGGTGACTAAGCTTGGAGGAGTGTGTGAAAGGATGAAGTTGAGAGTAAATGTGAGTATAAGCAAGATTATTAGGTCTAGCGTAGTTGAGGGTCAGGTTAGTTGGGATGTGTTTGAATGGAGAAAAAAATGGAGGAAGTGAAGTTCTTTAGATAACTGGCAGTGGACACGGCAGCGTATGGAACCATAGAAGCAGAAGTGTCAAAGGATGAGCGAGGAGGGCGAAGATCCTGAGAATACCAAAGGATGGATGTGTGGCAAAAGAGGTCGCTGTTTGGAAGGGTAAAATTGGGTACCTTTGAAGGTATACTAGTCCCAACAATGTTATATGGATGCGAGGCATGATCTATAGATGACGATGTGCGGACCGGATGGAAGTGCTGGAAATGAAATGTTTGAGGACAATATGTGTGTGGTGTGTGGTGGTTTAATTGAATAACTGATAAAAGGGTGAGAGAGAGGTGTGGTAAGAAAAAGAGTGTGGTATGAAAAAGCCGAAAAGGGTGTGCGGAAATGCTTTGGACGAATGGAAAAAAATGAGTGGAGAGGTTTAACAAAGAGGATATGTGTGTCAGAAGTAAAGGGTACAAGGGGAAGGGGTAGACCAAATTAGAGATGGGACGGTGGAGCGACAAATAGTTTTTGTGATCGGAACCTGAACATTCAGAAGGGTAAAAGGCTTTCAGAGGATAGAATGAATTGAGACAATGTTGCATACGATGGTTGACGTGTTCTCAGTGGACTGAACCAGGGCATGTGAAATGGTCAGGGTAAACCATGGAAAGGTCCGTGGTTGTGGATAAGGAGCTGTGGTTTCTGTGCAATGCACATGACAGCTAGAGAATGGATGTGAGCAAATGCGGCCTTTTTTTCGTCTGTCCCTGGCGCTACCTTGCAAACACGGCAAACAGCGATCAAGTATGAAGGAAAAAAAAAATCATTCTACGAAAAATTATGAGAAATGGGAAAAGCAATCTAGATTTCTTCGTTTGATATCTCAGGTGATATCGACTTAAACCTCGAGCTTCGAAATATCGTCCTTGCAATCGAGGTCTCAGCAGCCTCACCGTACCCTCCTGAGAGCTCTTCTCCAAGTCTTGTTTGTAGGGTACACGAACCGATACCAGGCACTGATTTCCCAATGGTATCACTGGCTCCGTCCTTCAGTCAAACCCTCCTGCTCTCTAAGGCATCATGAGGGATCTAAAGATAGGGGAAATGGAATGCAATTTGCCTCTGTTCCTCATGAGAGAATCGTCCCACATGGCACATGGAAACAGGAGGTAGCATCTTGTCTTGCTGAGACAAAGGACATCTAATGATGCCTTGTTGGCAATGGAGATATGTACAACTGGTAGTGCCTTGTGACTGCTGAGAGAGTTAAAGGGACGACAGAAGTCTGTGATATCGCTTGTGAAAGCGAAGATCCGTGAACTGGGATGTTCATCCAGTGGCCCTTACTAATGCAAGACGTGAAAAAAGCAGCTCCTGGGCTTCCATAGAAGGATACATAAGTTGAAGAATAAAAACAACTCATGACTAATAATATTAAGAGCTTCAGAGGCTCATTGGTTCAGCACTCTGTATTCATCCTGAAGATCTAAGTATAGACGAGTGTGGTTTCGATGTCTTTCATTCACTGGATAGGGGAATAAGATTCCAGTTTCTTTGGCTTCTATATGTTTTTCATTAGTCACTCATCACTCATAGGACACTGCCTTAGAAGTCTCATCATACAGGTTTACAGGATAGTAATCTGAAAATCCTTCTGGAGAATATGATTCAAAATACACTGACCTAAGATTCCCACAACACTGGCTATACATGGCGCAAAGGCTCTTGATTCCCGAGGCATTTGACATGCTTGGAACCCCTGAAGCACATGCAATGTACCAGATAGTGGTTTGCGTGTCTCCTGAAACACATGCCAATCTCAAGATATAATAGCTCATGGCTTTCACGACACGTGTCATTTACCAGACAGTGGATTACGACGGTCATGCAGACTATTATTTATTAAGCAGAAGCTTAGGTCTCCCACGACACTTAGCTTCTGGCGGGATAGTGGTTCAAGGTCCCCAAGACCCGGGTCAGTCATGGGGACTGTAGCGTGTGACTCCCACAACGCATGTCACTCAAAAAACTGAGAAGAGGAATTGCAGTGACACACGGAACTCCTGGGATCATGTGGCAGCAACGCGTAAATCCCACAGTGAACGTTATCCACAAGACAATTGGCCTGGAGCTCTTACAATAGGTCAGGCAACAGACACTGCTAGATCTCTATCAACCTTTAAATTACAGTTTATATAAAAGCAACTGAAGGTGGGTCCTTCTAATTAGCTCAGGAGAAAACATCATAATTTTGATCTTCTTTGTACTATATGTATAGTGTTATGAGAGGCACAGCCACCTGATGGTTGTGCACACTCTGACATGCAACAGATTTATCCAAGAGTGAACATAACTAAAACTGGACGAACAGCTTTAAAGCAAATGTTTATTGTTTTAAATTTTCAGGATTATCTGGTGTAAGAGACAAACGTCAAACAGTATTCGTAATTCATTGCATGCCAAATATAATGTAGTCTGTTTGAGAAATAGCATTTACCCATTACCTTACCATTATAATTATCATTTTTATCAATCCATCCATTTATAATCTTTCTAGTAAACAGATGATGAATAAAACAGTAAGTGCTGGGGAAGCCACAGACCCCACTAGTCATCCGCAGTCTGTGTGTTTATAACATCGTCCCTGAGAGAGGTAGACACAGCAATTGCCCACCCCAAGTGCTGTAGGTCTGAATAGGTAGATCGTACACATAAGTTATTGAATGTAAAACTATAAGTGAATAGAAATGATGCAATTATTCATGCAAGGAGATCTGGGATCTCTCAGCTATATATGGGACAGGGAAGGACACATAACGATATATGTTTCGAACACAGTGCTAGGTGTAAGTGAGGATGAAAGTTAGCAAACAATAGTAGGAGTTAGCGTTCGTGATGTGGGCTGAAAATATTTCGACTGAGCATACTTGGAGATTTGAATCTGGATCATAATCTATAATGGAATTGCTTATCTATCTACTTGATAAATAATCACCCCAGAGCCAATTTCTATGAAAAAGTCACGGTGTTACACAGGACCTTTCTGAAGGCTTCTGCAGCCCATGGCTGCTCCACTTTCAGCGGCAGGGAAATACAGACTCCTTTGGAATCAGAAGTTCTTTGAGGTAACTTTTCACTCGCGGTGTAACCTCGAACAAGCGAAGTACGGTAACACTTGTAGTTGCATACGCTCCAGGTAACAAGAAGCATGACTGAGTTAAGCTTAGAAGTTTCCTGGAGGGAATCTGGGAAGGCCATGGGACTGCATTATGAACTGGAATGCAAACTGTCCTGACAAATGTGGACGGAGGGGCTGGTGTGTACACAGAAACTGGAAGGACAGGAATAAGTTGAATCATAGGAGGACACGATAATGGTGAAGAGCATCTTGGTAGGCGTCCAGAGGACAGACACAGAAAACATAAACGAGCCTAATCTAGTTTTGGTAGGGAAGATTAAGATAAACACTTTACAGAATTTGGAGTCAGTGAGAGGAGTTATCAGATGCCTTTTGATACGAAGTCAGTAACATAGAGGAGCGATGTGTTCCAGGTGGATCGAGATCGGATGTGTGAATATAGCACTCAATAAAGCTGATGAAGCGAAAGACTGAAATCTCAGGAGAGGATTTCCAAAGGAAATTGAATGAAAATTGGACTGCATACAATGTGGCAGAGTTGTTGGGGGGGTAAAATTCTAAATACAGCAATTACAAATATTACTACAAAGGCATGTAGAACGAGTGCAAAAGATAGGATGCGGTTGCGAGGATCACCAGCGTGAAATGTAAACGTAAACTTCAGAATCAAAGGAAGGGATGATGGAAGGAGAAGCCTGATATATCCTGTGTACAGCGAAGAGAAGAAGTCAAGGGAGAAAAAAAAATCTCATTGTCTGAGACAAAAGAGTGATAGAACATGGTTTATGAATAACTGAACAACAAAAGACGAAGACTTTAGGAGAAAGGCAATTAAGATATTACTGAAAATATTGAGGTAATCTGGAAGAATATTAGAAAAAAAAAAGTTTTGAAAAGAACCTTAATCAGATATACCAAGAAATTAAGAGCGCTACTGAGTGAAGATAAAAACTCGCAAGGCAAAGAGGACGAGGGAAGGAGGATCTTATGAATCAGAGATGGCGATATCAGTACGATATGACACCAAGATATACCATATATAGCGGAGAACACGTTGTACCAAGGGCTGAACAGATCAGGATGGTGGAGAACAGAGCTAAATCTATATGGATGGGCGGGAGATGAATCGTGTGTTGTGCTGTACGATGGACGTGTGTCACTATATTTTTTCATGAAATAGGTCCACACAGGGACACAAGTCATCAATATATGACTGGGAAAAAGACAGAATGAGGTTGGAATGTGCGTTAGAATCCTGGTTGCAGTAGTCGACCCGCAATTCACCCAGTTGTTCATCCTCCCCTTTGGGTTGGTCAATAAACTGGGAACCAGGCTCAGGCTAAGGTCTCTCTCTCTCTCTCTCTCTTTCTCTCTCTCTCTCTCTCTCTCTCTCTCTCTCTCTCTCTCTCTCTCTCTCTCTCTCTCTCTCTCTCTCTCTCTGTATATATATATATATATATATATATATATATATATATATATATATATATATATATATATATATATATATATATATATATATATATTTCTTTCTTTTTTCTTTTAAACTATTTGCCATTTCCCGCGTTGGCGAGGTAGCGTTAAGAACAGAGGACTGGGCCTTTTTTGGAATATCCTCACCTGGCCCCCTCTGTTCCTTCTTTTGGAAAATTAAAAAAAAAAAAAAAAAAACGAGAGGGGAGGATTTCCAGCCCCCCGCTCCCTCCCCTTTTAGTCGCCTTCTACGACACGCAGGGAATACGTGGGAAGTATTCTTAATCCCCTATCCCCAGGGATAATATATATATATATATATATATATATATATATATATATATATATATATATATATATATATATATATATATATATATATATATATATATATATTATACATATATACATATATATATATATATATATATATATATATATATATATATATATATATATATATATATATATATATATATATATTACTATCATGTCCCGAAAATCGAGTACCGGTCCATCCGTGTGGCTGCCAAGTAGTTTTACCACAGCGCCAAGATGAGTTAAAAACATCACAACACATTAGATCAGTGAATTAGCGAACGGTTACGGAGGAGATGCTGATCTCTCGCATCATGGTCTGGAGGGTTAGGCTACATGACTGACACGCATATGGACCGGCGGAATTCGATTCTCAAAGTTCATTTGTTCTATGGGGTTCCCATATGTAGATGACCCCGTGCTCTACCTTCTGTTTTTCTTTTAGACATAAGCGAGGGCGAGTGCGTTAGTTTATGATCCCATTCCTGCCAGTGTGTTTGATGGTGTTTGGGTCCAGTAGACTCATGGATAGTGATAGTGTAGGGTAAAAATAATGTACGAAAAATGAATAGCCGACAGATCATTGTAGTGCAAGGGAGCTCTTCGAATGTCAGCAGGAAGCTGTTGGTCTGAAGAATGGATACTTCTAATATCAAGTCCTTATAATTAATATTCTAGAGATGATAAGAGTAAAAAAGAATTTCATGTAATTTTTCACCTCTTTTTTTTCTCTTAAAATAACCCTTTCCATTTGTTTTGTTCCTTGTCGTATTATATCTTGAAACGGTAAAGCAAGGCTTAAAAGTCGTTCAGATTTTTGTTTTCAGTAAATTCTAATTAGGACAATTTTTTTCCCCCGCCGGATCTATTGGACCTGAGGGCAAAAAAAAAAATCGTTCCACATTATTGACGGTAGTGTTTTAGGGCTACGGAGAACTTAGGAGAAAAAAAGAGCATTTTTGTATTAGATTTTTGTACCTAGGGAAGCTATAGAGAGACCTCTAGATAGTAAGGAAATAACATACATCAACAGAATGAACTATAAGATAAGGTAAGAATATATCCATAAAATATTGGTACTATAAGGCGTACCTAAATGGAGGGTTTGCAAACACGAAGGACAATAGTATGATTACTGAAGGTTTTGGTACCGATACGAGTCTGTGAGAGGACTGTGCATCACCGTTATTCCTTTAGATCAGATCATCGGACGAACGTGTAGAGGGAGTTGAAGTAGATGAATGTGGGATGCAGTTTTATCAGGGTGCCAGCTACTGGGGAGATCGCCACAAGATACTGTATGTGGATAACATAATTTTTTTTTGGTTATGACTGAAACAAGGAACACAGGAGAATGTCCCGTTGTGTTGGCAGATTTAACCAGTGAAAGTTAAGAATGAATGGAAAGAAAAGAAGAGCTCATGTGTCTAAATGATTAGGGGAGATCTGTGTGTGATTTCACTTACATAAGGATTCATATATGATGAAACTAAGTTTTGTAGGGATGGAAGATGTTGGTGATGCTTTGAGGGCGTTGCTTAATGGGGAAATGTTACTTGTGGTATGTGAAAGATGCATATGCCTTCTTGCTCCGTCTTCTCTGTATTGATGTGCGAAGCACAAACACGTCAAAAACTGAGGTTAACTCAAACCAGCTCAAGATATAAAGCAAACCCTGATCTGGACTGGTAATAAAAGAGGTCAGGTCTTACGCCACAGACTGCTCAAGAGCTAAAGCATACTTAGGTCAGAGCTAAAGCAATGACGGGTCAAGATTTAGAACACAGACAGGTCAAGATCTAAAGCACAGGCAAGTCTAGAATGACCGTACACAAGTCAAGAATTAAAACACAGACGGGCAAGACTCGAAGCAGAGACAGGTCAAGACTTGATGTACAGAAGGTGTCAAATCATAAAGTTGTCATTATTGTACTGTACGATCACGGGTGTCAATAAAGGATGAGGATATTAAAAACTGGTCAGGGTGAGGGTGAGGGAAGCCACTCTGTTTGCATCTGGAGGAAAGCATTTTGTTGTGGGATAAGCATACAGATGGGTCACAATTAGACAAGTAAGAGATTTAAAAGGGGTCTAACTATAAACTAATGGATGGTCCCTGAGTAATGATCACCTAGTGCGCGTCTCAGATACACTTAAGCTGATTAAACTGAGGAGGAGCAGAGACGAAATTCTCATCAAGTATGATAGTCTAGTGTGTAATGTGAACGTCTATACATCACAGACAGAGGAGGTAGTCCTGGTTCATTCAGTTACACTCTTCGAGAGGACCAGTATAAACCCATCTTGAAGTATTAATGTATCATCACTCTTTGTTGTTTGATCAACCATTTATATAACCTCAAATGTTACTTTTCGTTTGATTTATCTACGGTTCTATGCGCTTCTTCCTTCGTATGCTTATAACAATGGAACTAGTGAGTGGAAATCGATTATCTATCACTTTCATATTTCCATGAAAAAAAAAAAAATGATATATATCTTAGCAAAATGCACAGTGAAAATCTATCTCCTAGTCACAATATCTTTGAATGAAATACATTAAAAAAAAAAACATAGATACAATAGAAAGCAATGACACGAAATCTATCTTTGTCTACCTTTATCCTTTACTGATTATAAGATGACCATCAAATGGCGATTACTTGGGCTTTACTCCTATCTGTTGCCAGGGTCAATAAGGCTATCAAAGTCAGGCTACGTCCACCAAACGGAAAAAAAATCTTTGTAAACTTTCTTCAGGTTCTAAGGATAATTCTAAGACCACATAACTCTCTCACTATGCAGGTAACCCCATAACCAAAGGACTACACAGATGATTAGAAAAATAAACCATAAGTCTGGCGACTCCTGAGAGAAATGTAACATCAGTTCTATTGTAAAGACATATCTTAGTTATCTTTAGAAAGCTAGAATTCTTTCTTTTCAAGATAAAAAGATTTCCCTCTTCTCGATTTTCATGTATATAAAAAGAGGAGAAAAGTCTTTTCAAGATTCGACATTACAGAGAGGCTTTAAATTCTTTTTTCTCTTGAGATTTATTTGATGGCTTTTGAGTCAATAGGGCAGAGATTAAGCAGACCTATTTTCTTTTTTCTGTGTAGTATTTGACATTAAGCAAAGTCTCCCCTGTCCACATAGTGGCTCCGCTGACGATCTCGCTCATGAAAGTGGCGGGACCTCAGGAATACGTGTCGGCCGGAGTGACGGAGGAGCTTGAATGTTCCACAACCGGCAGTAGGCCCGAGCCCATCATCTCCTGGTGGAGGGACGGACAACGCATCATCAACCCCAGCGTTAAAGTAAGTCCCTTAGGGAAGTGTGTGTGTGTGTGTGTGTGTGTGTGTGTGTGTGTGTGCGCGTAACTACCTATCTACACTTTACGGAGGATGTAGACGACTCCGACTGCGCGGGGTTTGCTTCGCGGGTGAAGGGGGTCCCCTTTGGTGAGGCCTTATCCCTTGGAGTTCAGTCTCGTCAAAGAACCTTGCACTCAAAAGGAGTCCAAAATATCCCTGCTACTGGAGGTAGCACAACCTCGGAGCTGCAGGAGCCCCTGGCTAGCACCAGGGATCCTTTGTCAAAGAGACGTCCTGGGCAATTATGGATAAGTTCTGTACACAAGAGACAGTTCAAAACTCAAGGAGTCCTCATCTCTTGACCCGCCTCTATCACCATGCAGCTTTTTAACTTGTATGCTGTCCGCATTTACTATTTCCTCATTCAGTTTATTCGTTTCATCCACTTCTCTTACACTATAAGAATGTTTCGTTGCATTCTATCTAATAAGTTACTTTTTCAGTTTCATGTTATGGCCTCATGTTGTTCTATCCCTCCATCTCTCGTAGAAATATTCACAGTAGTGATCAGGCCACCTCTCACTCTTCTTCTACGATGGATACACTTAAGGGCATCTAGTCTTTCCCTGTAACTCGCTCTTTTACTTCAGGTGTCAGTCATCTTTGCTACCCTCCTCTGGACCTTCTCTATTAGTTCTCTGTGCGATGATCAAACGTGACAAACATATTCTAGGTTCGGTCTAAGACAGGATGTAAACTGCTCACAGAATCTTTCCTTATCCATACACATTGAATGTTGATTTAACATTTGCCAGAAGGTGGCCGGTGTCCTTTGCTATTTTACCAATGTGGGACTTCGGTGACAGGTTACGGACAACGGCAACTAATCTCTCTCTTTCATATGTGGATTCCTACAGCATATTTCTCGTTACATATTCATACTGAAGCGTTTTTCCACTGTATCTCATCCTCAATACCCTGCATTTCTAGAAGGATCCACTGACATACGTTTCTAGAAGGATCCACTGACATACGTTTCTAGAAGGATCCACTGACATACGTTTCTAGAAGGATCCACTGACACACGTTCCTCGTTTCTTTCCACCAAGACAAATCTTTTATACATCGGGGGGAATCTTGCCCTTATTTCTTCCTAGTGATCCAGCTTCTTAAATCAGCCTCCCATTCAGGACGGTGTCAGAACCTTTCTAGCAGTTCCTCACACACATACAACCCTACATTTGATTTCCCACTGGATAATATTCATATCGAACCCTCTTTCACCGTAGCCCATCCTCCATACTCAAACTGAATTAAATCAATCACGTAAAATATCAACTTTTCAGCCTGTCCATCTCCCCATGTACAGTGATGCAGTCTTCCTCACCTTTAACCTCCCTTTAAGTTTGGCCATCATCCGGCAAATATGTTCAGGTATTTACATAGATCAAGAACAACAAAGGTCCCAGAATAGATCCCTACCGCGCGTCACTGGTGTGTGTGTGTGTGTGTGTGTGTGTGTGTGTGTGTGTATGTATGTATGTATGTATGTATGTATGTATGTATGTATGTATGTATGTATGTATGTGTGTGTGTGTGTGTGTGTGTGTGTGTGTGTGTGTGTGTGTGTGTGTGTGTGTGTATGTATGTATGTATGTATGTATGTATGTATGTATGTATGTATGTATGTGTGTGTGGGGTGTGTGTTTATGTGTGTGTTTATAATCACCTATTTTCATTAGCTATTTCAACTATGAGGGCAGGAAATTCTACACTCGTGGAGCCCATCTCTTGAACAATTTCTACCGTCATGCAACATTTTATACTTCTATATGCTGTCCACAATCATTTATTCTCATTCAGTCTATTCCATGGTTAGTAACGCTAACCAACTACATCTCATGTGCTCATGCAAGTGTGTGGTTGCCTGCTTGTGCCCTCAGGTTCTACCTGTTAAACCAAACTTTTTCTTTTTCTTTTTCTTTGTCATGAGATGTTTGCAGCACCAAAGAACAGGGAACACTTTGCAGAAGTTAATTTCGTGAAAGATTTCCACTTCCTTTTCGCACCACCCGTCCGCGACGCAAGCATTTTATTCTTGTGTTACAGATTTAGATGAAATCCGGGCCGACATTATTGGTAAACTCCGTCCATACGTTAAATGTATCACCTTCATGTGGACAACTTGTTATTGCGTTATGTACGGTAATGACCAATCAAAACTTCCTGAAAAGTCGATTACAGAATTTCAGATCAACTGGATCCTTTGGGAACTACAGACCTACCATTTTTTTTTTTTGGGGGGGGGTTAAATAATCGATTAATAACCTGGATGGAAAATTATATGCAGTGAGAGTGTGTATGGTCTTAGAACTGCCTTTAAAACACCTATACAACACATTCAAGCTATTTCTATTGTTCATAAATACCATGATATTGCCGGCTTCAGTGATACTGAAGGTCGATAAGCTTAAACCTCATATAACCAACTGACCAACTGGAATTCACAGACAAAGTCAGTGGCCCAACCTAGATGGAAATCACATATGTAACCTGAGATGAAAGATTGGGACGCCCTCAGCCGTAGAAAAAGGAAGAGAAATGCTTATTCTGGCAATAAAACGAGTGTCCAGCTTGTTTGGAGGTTTATGATCGATCCAGTGCATAGCTAGATGTTTCTTTTTTTTCCCCATTCGTTTTTGTAAAGTATTTTCCTGTTTACTGTGACATGAGCTGGTGAAAGTTTTGTGATAAGTCTGCGAGATGTTTTGGGATGCGCCCTAAAAGTCTGCGGATTATTTGAGTCATGTCTGAGACATTTTTATAAACTGCTTTATCTTTATCCTCAAAATAAAGATGACGAGACTGTACCGTGTACTAGGGTGTTGAACCGAGAGAGAGAGAGAGAGAGAGAGAGAGAGAGAGAGAGAGAGAGAGAGAGAGAGAGAGAGAGAGAGAGAGAGAGAGAGAGAGAGAGAGAGAGAGAGAGAGAGAGAGAGAGAGAGAGAGAGAGAATTTATAACCCAACTCCAACCATATATAACGAAAAACATTCTAACAATTTGTCAGCGATATAATAACCATTTGGTAACCCAGCGTCCAGCCTACACCATGTCCAGAATGATAACAGGAAATTCAGAATAAACAACACGACAGGAATGATGATACAAAGTCTTATTACATTCACTTAATTACTTACTTAATTATGACCCCTTTGCAATGTATTTATTCCATTATTCTTTAAATTCATCTTCACTGTATCTTTTTACGTTTTGTCAATATTTGGCCTTAATCCTTTTTCATCCGTGTATCAGTTTGGTATTTCAGTTTTAGTATATCGATTAACTCTTTCTTAAATCATCATCTATTTTCTCTTTTACACTTTGGTGCTAATCGTTTTTTTTTCATGTTAGCTAAGACGGCACGGACAGCTGGGGCCCCAATCAAGGCCATCCCATTAACGCTATATATATATATATATATATATATATATATATATATATATATATATATATATATATATATATATATATATATATATATATATACATACACCCTAGCCTGAGCCAGATACCCATTTTGTCGACCAACCCCTACGGGTAGATGAATAGCTGGGTTGACTGTGGACCGACTCCCGCAACTACGATTCGAACCTATGCGCTCGACCCTGGGCGGTCCGTGAATGCGTCACGGCCAGGAACAGCTAACCTTCCCAACACATGAGTCCATATAACATATAACACATAAGATCTTTCCCATTTCCGCAGCCTCTTTCAATGTCTTACTTTCGTTGATTAATTGATCATAAGATCAGTTGCGTCTCTCATGTATCATAAGCTGGGCGCTGCAGGGGTAACCCATAAGGTGGCTCCGTCGTGAGGCGTCAGAACAGGTCCCTGATCACACAGATCGTGGTTGGCGACGGTGACCTTTTAGTTTAGTCAAGGTAGAGTAAGGGTCTTCGTTCACTGGCTGCCTCATTCAAATGCTCCCGGGTTTGGGTCCCGAGCGCGAACGGAAAAGAATTCATCCTCCCAGATGGGTACGATGAATTTCGAAATAACCAATACGACTCGTGTTGTCTCTGTAGGGCTGGTAAGCGTAAACATGAGAAAAAGAACATGTTCCTAATATTCATGGTAGCTCCACCTTACACTTATTTCCATCAATATATGATCCACTTTACACTTAGAGCAGAAGAGGTTGCTTCGAAATGGTTTGGTCACATAGAGAGAATGAGTGAAGAAAGATTGACAAAGGATATATGTGTCGGAGGTGGAGGGAACGAGGAGAAGTGGGAGACCAAATTGGAGGTGGAAAGATGGAGTGAGAAAGATTTTGAGTGATCGGGGCCTGAACATGCACGAGGGTGAAAGGCGTGCAAGGAATAGAGTGAATTGGGACGATGTGGTATACCGGGGTCGACGTGCTGTCAATGGATTGAACCAGGGCATGTGGAGCGTCTGAGTAAACCATGGAAAGTTTTGTGAGGCCTGGATGTGGAAAGGGAGCTGTGATTTCGGTGCATTATACATGACAGCAAGAGACTGAGTGTGAACGAATGTGGCCTTTGTTGTCTTTTCCTAGCGCTACCTCGCGCACATGCGGGGGGAGGGGGTTTTCATCTCATGTGTGGGGGAGTGGCGACGGGAATGAATATGGGCAGACAGTATGAATTATATACATGTGTATATATGTATATGTCTGTGTGTGTGAGTGTAAACATATGTATACGTTGAGATGTATAGGTATGTATATGTGGGTGTGTGGACGTGTATGTATATATATACATGAGTATGTGGGTGGATTGGGCCATTTTTTTCGTCTGTTTCCTTGCGCTACCTCGCCAACGCGGGAGACAGCTACAAGGTATGATAAAAAAAAAAAAAAAAAAAAGATATATATATATATATATATATATATATATATGTGTGTGTGTGTGTGTGTGTGTGTGTGTGTGTGTGTGTGTGTGTGTGTGTGTGTGTGTGTGTGTAATTTGCTGATACCCACGAGAAAGAATGAAACACGATAAGTTGCAGTTGCACTTTCGTGTAAATACATCGTTGGGGAAAATACAAGAATATTTCTGCATCTCCCCTGACGATGTAATTACACGAAAGTGGTCATCAATAAATACTAGATCATGGGCATCACTGTGACCTTACTGCAATATATATATATATATATATATATATATATATATATATATATATATATATATATATATATATATATATATATATAAAGCGTTAATGAGATGGCCTTAATTGGGGTATTCAGTCGACCGTGCCGTGTCAACTGACATAGAAAAAATATATGTGTGTTTATGAATAAATAAATGTCAGTGTTAAATACAATGTCAGAATTTGTGGTGCAACTGACACTGATTTGTGTAGTTCCTGTTTTCATTATGTTTATGACTTCATTTATATAGTGTGTCTGTAGAAAATGAATATCATGCATCAGTGTGTTGATCGTGACTCATTACAAATCCACTTTTTTATTATCATTTTCTTTAGTACATACGACTAGTATCCTCGATCTATTTGTCTACAATTCTCGTATAACTGTATACTTTGTATTCCTGTACACTTCTATATTTCATTGGGAGTTACCCATTAGTATTATTAGGAATTCAGAATATTCAGTCGTATGAAGCGCTTGGATGAGGAGAAATACATGAAAGCGGACGATGGCAAAAACGGGAAATAGTAACTCTATGTAGTTTTATAGTCATGTTCGAAGCAAGAAAGTCATGACCCAGTCAAGTGATACATAAAATACGGAAATGAGTGACTCGGTGCAAGACAACATAGCGATGGCAAAGATCTTCTTCCTTCCAACTGTATGTACGAATGAAGACAGAACTTATTTCCCGCATCCACCTCCAATGCTGAGAGGGAATTAAGTTCTGCCACATATTGACATAGAACCTGAAGATACACTATCAATGATAAATAGCAACATATTGACATAGAATATGAAGATACGCTATTAGCAATAAACAGACTGAAAGTAAACAAAACGTCAGACTCAGATAAGTTTTAATGGATGAGAATATAATATGAGAGGCGAAAAATGACATAATTAAGACCTTAACTGCCCTTTTCAATAAGTAACCCCCAAAGAGGGAGAGTTCCAAAGGAGTGAAACTTTCCATTTGTAACATCAATATTCAAAACAGGAAATGAGCCACTGTCCAGAAATGATTGTCCAATTAGCTTGAAGTCTGCAGTTAGAAAACTGACTGAAACCATCATGCGGGAAAAAATGTCTATACCTCTCAAAAGACACTACCACTTAATAAACGAGTCTCAGCAAAGTGTTCAACGAAATCGATTGTGTCTGAAAAATCTGCTTGAGTTCTTGTTTGAAGAACGTAAAGCGTTTGACAACCTCTGCTGAGATTTTCAAAAACCATTTGATAAGAGTTCCTCAGCAAAGGCTACAAGATGAATTCAAGTAACTTGTTACAGATCGGGTTACATATCGGTGGTTAAGAAATTGGCTAATTGGTGATTAACAGTCACGCCTCAGAATGGTCAGATGTAGGAAGTTGTTCCACAGGGAGCAAGTCTTGGGAAAGGTTCTCTTTCTCATGTTTATTAATGCTGATGTTAAATGGCTACAGTGTAAGTTATCAAAATCCGTTGATGATACTGGGCTGGGAAATAGATCTACATCTGGAAATGAAAGTCTACAGTTTCAAAATGTCATAGACAAATCGGTGGACGGGGCTTACAGACGGCTAATGAATACGAATATCGACAAGTATATACCGGTTGTAAAAAATGAGATGGAAAGCCACAATATGAATTGTTTTAAACTAGGAAAGGTCTATGAGGGAAAAGACTGAGGTGTAATAGTCTGTGACGACCTAAGGCCAAGTATGCAGTGCACAGAGGTAGTAAAAATGTCGAACAAAATTCCTGAATTAATAAATCAGGCTTTCGAATTTGTGGAAAGGGAAATTATCCTCAGTTTTTTTTTTTCAGTTCATGGGTGCGGACGTCCCCATCTTGATTACTTTGTTTAGTTTTAGTCACCTTACTTGAAAACGGAGACAGACAGAAAGGAGCAAGTCCAGCATGAAGCTACCAAGATGATTACTGATCTGAAAAACGGCACCTGAGACCGTACTGCAAGACTTGAATTTGCTCAGCTGAGGAAAGAGAATGTTAAGATATTATCTAACATGAAATTATCAAACGCTTCGATAATCTCGATCTAAGGAGCTACTTAAGGCTTGATTCGTTTCATTAAACCTATAATGATGGATGCAAAATCGTGGGTAAACATTTTACCTCGATAAAGGCCGAGTCATTTTTCTTCAACAGGATTCTTCCTCCCTGGAATGATATACTACACATACTTTTAAGTAGACTTGATAAGAAATAAGGTAAGAGATTGGGTGTAGAATGATAAAAGGTGAGAGTAAACGAAGCAAGGGGAGTGGATGAGTAATGGCAAACAGAGAAGCAGTGCTGGCATGTGCTCGAGAAGTAGCTGGCATGCGGAGGGTGGGATGTGGGCAAGTGAGAAAGGGTAGTCAGTGGTGGCATAACAAAAAAAATTTGCGGGTGAAAGAGAAAAGAGAGATGTGTGGGCGATTCTTACACGAAAGTAGTGCAAATGATTAGGATACATACAAGAGAAAGCAACAAGAGAGCAAGAGGAAGGTGCAGAGGTTGAAAAAGAGAATTGGAGTAAGCGAGTCTCGGTAAACTTCAGGGAGAATAAGATGTTTTGGAAGGAGTTTAATCGTGTAAGAAAAACAAGAGAACAAGTGAGAACCTCAGTGAAGAGGACAAATGGGTAACAGGTAGGGATGAGGTGAGGAAGGGATGAAGTGAGTATTCTGAAGGTCTGTTGAATGTGTTTGATGATAGGGAGTCACATGTAAGGTGTTTGGGTCGGGAAGGCATGTAAAGTAAGAAATTCATATAAAGTGGTTTGATGGGAGACAGAATAGATAGTAAAAGCCTTGCGTAAGGTGAAATGTGGTAAGGCGGCTGGAGTGAACGGTACTGCGATTAATTTTCTTAAGAAAGTGGGTGATTGTGTTGTGGCTTGGTAGTTAGGATTTTTAATGTGTGTATGAATCATTGTAAGGTGCCTGAAGTTTGGTGAAATGTATGTACGCCATCTGATAAAGACAAGGGGAACAAAGGTGACTGTTCGAACAAGAGAAGTGTTTAAGTCCATTCGGTAAATTGAATGGAAGAGTGGTAATTGAGAGGGTGAAGGTATGTACTGAGCATCATATTGGGAAGGACTAAGGAGTAGCAGAGGATGTGTCGACCTGGCTTTTATTATGAAAAATGTGTGAGAAATACTTACAGAAAAAGAATTTATATGCAGCATTCATGAATCTAGATGGAGATACCCTCTAGTAGGTTGTACGAAAATATGGTGTAGGAGGAAAGATTCTGAAAGCAGTGAGTAGGAAAAGAGGAGAGTGAGTGGTTCCAGGTTGGTCTGCGGAAGGGATGCAATGTCACCATGGATGTTGAATTTGTTCATGGGTGCGGTGTTTAGGGAGTTAAATGCAAGGGTGCTGGAGAGAGAGACGAATATGCAGTATGTACGGGTTGAGGGGGGGGGGGGGGTCTACGAAGTGAGTTATTTGCCGTTGTTGATGATATACCACTGGTGGCAATTTCAAGTGAGAAATTGTAGAAGTTGGTGACTGAGAAAGTAGAAAGGAGGAGGTTAAGAATAAATGTGAATCAGTTGGTTGGGGTGTGGGTTTAAATGATGAAAATGTTGAATAAGTGAAGTGCATTAGATACCTGGGGATGGATATGGCAGCCAATAGAGCCACTAAAGCGGAAGTGAGTCATAGGATGGGTGAGGGGGCGAAGATTCTGGAAGCTTTTGGAAATGTATGGAGAGAAAGGTTGGTATTTTGGAGAGCGAAAATGGTTATGTTTGAAGGTACAGTAGTCCCAGCGATGTTCTATGATACGAAGCATGGGCTATAGATATGGCTGCGCCGAGGAGGAGGGATGTGTTGAAAATCATATGTCTGGGGATATGTGATGGGAGGCGGCGTGAGCAAATATGTAATAAAAGGGTAAGGAAGAAGTGAGGCAATAAAAAGCGTAAGCTTAAGGGAACTGAAGAGGGCGTGCTGAGATGGTATAGCGGGATGAAGAGAAGAGGCTGACAAAGAGGATCTAAGTGTCAGAAGTGGAGGGGACAGGGAAAAAGGGGAGAGTCAGTTGAAAATGGAAGGATGGAGTGAAAAACGTTTTTGAATGATCTGGGCCTGATCATGCCTCCTACAGGAGGGTGAAGGGCGTGAACTAAAACGATAAGGTTTACAGGGGTTGACGTGCTGTCAGTGGACTTACGGGGTATATGGAGCGGCCGGTGGAAGCCATAGAAAGATCTGTGGACCCTGGTTGTGCATAGGGGTGATCTGGCGCAGTGCATTGCACATAACAGCTTCCTGCAATGTCTAAACACACACACACACACACAAATATATATATATATATATATATATATATATATATATATATATATATATATATATATATATATATATATATATATATATATATATATATATGTGTGTGTGTGTGTGTGTGTGTGTGTGTGTGTGTGTGTGTGTGTGTGTGTGTGTTGTTTTATAGTTAATATTTACCCTCCGTTAAGTATTACTCTATAATTTCGGTTCTTGCAGTGAAACAAATACAGAGCAAAAGACAAGACGGTAGTTCTCCAGCAAGTATACCCAACAGCCTTAGAAAGTTGTCATGACGACACATGTGTAGTTGTGTGGGTCTGTAGTGTACCGGCGCAGATGCTGCCCGATTTACGGTGGGAGTTGAGGTAAAAGTCACCGTGTTAGAGGAGTTATGGCCTCCTACAGGGCCCGCCGTTGGCCGCGCTCAGTGGGCCGTTCTTGTGCCCTCAGTCCGGACCGTGAGTTAAGGTTGTGGTCGTGTTGGAGGACGTAATGGTAGAGGTCATGGACGCTGTGAGAGGGTGGTGGAGGCTCTAGCAGATGGTGGCAGACGATGTGGCCGTGGTGATGGGCGCTGTAAGATGGTGGTGGACGATGTGGTAGTGGTGCTGGGCGCTGCGAGAGGGCGTTGAACGGTCCGATAGTCTTGGTGGACGATGTGGTGGTGGTGGTGGTGGACGCTGTGACAGTGGTGGTTGTTGTGGTGACTAGTGTGGAGGACGCTGCAGTAGTGTTGGTGACAGTGGTGGTGGACGCTGTGGAAGTGGCGATGGACTCTCTGACAGAGCCACTGGACGCTGTGGAGGTGGTGGACGTTGTAGGTAGTAGTGATGAACGCTGCGGCAGTGGTGGTGAACAATATGACAGTGATGGTTGTCTCTGTGACAGCGGTAACGGACACTGTGACAACAGTGATGGTGAGCGCTGCGGCAGTGGTTACGAACGCAGTTAAGTAGTGGTGGACGCGGCGGCAGCGGTGGTGGGTGATGTGGCAGTGGTGGTGGACGCTTAGGTAGTGGTGGTCGATGATATCCGGGTGATATTAGAGACTGTGGCAGTGGTGGTGGATGATGTGGGAGTATTGGTGGACGCTGTAAGAACAGTGGTTGACATTCTAACGCCGTGACAGTGGTGCTGGACATTGTGGCAGTGATGTTGGACGTTGTGACAGTGGTGGTGGACGCTGTCAAAGTGGCGGTGGACGCCTACGGCAGCGGTGGTGGACAATACGACAGTGATGATGGACGCTGTGGCATTGGCGATGGATTCTATAACAGTCTTGGTGGCCACTTTCACAGTGGTGTTGGACGCTGCAGGAGCGGTGGCGGACGTTGTGACAGTGGTGGTGGCTGCTCTAACATTTATGGCGTACGCTTTGTTTGAGCGATCGGGGCTTGAGCATGCAGGGAGGTGAAAGGCGTGCACGGGATAAAGTGAATTGGAACGATGTTGTATACAGGGATCGACGTGCTATCGATGGACTGAACTAAGGCACGTGAAGCATCCGGGTTAAACCATGGAAAGGTCTGTGGGGCCTGGCTGTGGTTTCGGTGCATTACAGATGATAGCTAGAGAAGTGATGTGAGAGGATGCGGCCCTTCTTCATATGTTCCTGGCGCTACTTCACTAAAGCAGAAAATGGCGATCAAGTATGAAAAAATGTGTGTGTGTGTGTGTGTGTGTGTGTGTGTGTGTGTGTGTGTGTGTGTGTGTGTGTGTGTAACTGATTTGCCACTGAGCTTCCAAGAGTAACGAACCCAGGTCATCTGTTTTCATTTCCATCAGCCTACAATGAACTATCTGCCCCCCTTCTGTAACCATTACCCTTCTCTGATTCACGGACCTCGCGATGCATCACGCATCCTCACGAGAAGCAATAATTACCACATACACTCAGGCTTTTAAGGAAGGCTTCTAATCAACTCTAGAAGCGTCAAGGTTATATGTAATTCTCAGAAGACGTGAGGCAAATAGTTTACTCCAATTATGCTGTACCTCATACAACTTACGGTGCTCTCTCCTCAGTGAAAAATAAAGGAAAATTTACGAAATTTAGTAACATCTTTTTTAAGAGAAGGTTCATACTCTTTAATTGTACTCTTAATCTGAAGTGGCTTAGGAATCTTTATATATCTATGGTTCAAGGTAAAGGACTGTTAAATCAGCGTGTTAACTGTCTGCATGTGACAGTAAAAGGCATACATCTCTGGCGTACTGCCCCTTCTCTGTCTTACTCACTATTTTTCTCTTTTTTTTTACCGATTCAGGAAGAATTCTGACAGATCGAGATGCTACTCAAGGTTAGATATGATGTACTTAAACTGAAGACAAAGAATTTCATTAGACTTTAACTTTTTCGATTCTCGACTTCGTTATTAACTTGGACCGACCTGACTCCAGCTGAGTGTAATTAAGTGTCTACAGCGTGATACACACACACACACACACACACACACACACACACACACACACACACACACACACACACATTTGTGGCTGCTACTGGACAAAGTACCACTGAGCTGGTTCCTACTGGCCTGAGCCAGTGGCGTACTTTAGCATAATTGTTACCCGGTTTTGCTGATTTTGTCCTAACTCATATCGACCATATCTGGGCTAATATCTACACACGTTTATTGTCCTGACCTATACTGTTCTGCCATTTATCTGTCGGCATCTTGGTCCACCTAAACTGATCCCTTGCTGACTTCACAAAGCTGTTATTAACTTGACCGCCGCTGACCTAATAGCTATCGGCGTCATGTATATTGGCCAATTACATTCTTGACCTTTCTAGTAACAAGCTCGCCTTTGTTTCTTCCCCTTCGCAGATGGTGCGGCTGATGAACAAGACACTGTCGACGCTGCGAGTGATCCCCCAGCCGAGCGACCATGGGGTCGTCTTCACCTGCCGTGTCGAAAACCCGCTTCTGCCAACCTCCGTCCTCGAGGAGTCTTACAAACTTAACGTCCACTGTGAGTGCTGCTCCTTCTCTCATCCTTGATTGTGTTCAGGAGTCCTGCTGGTTCAAGGTCCTCTTCTTGCCTATCTCGTCACTCCGCCTCTAAATTGTCCTACAAATTCATCGTCCACTTGTACGAACGATTCCTTTCTCAATCGTACTCCCTGGAGTTCGTCCCTGAGGAAGTCTGGTAGCTCATCTACCATTAGAATACGTATTTCTTTTTCTTTTTTTATCTTGCACGAGTGACCACTCCTTCCATAGTGAACCATTAGTATGTTGATGGATATCCTCACATCCTGCTCTTGCAGCAACTCCTTATACCTGCTTTCTTCGAAATGAGTACTACTTCTTTCACTCAGGACGGTTCAAGGATAAAGCCCTCCTCATAACAGAATTCTCTATACAAATCTAGAATACATGGGGAGCACTTGAAGCCTTCGTGACTCTTGTACATTTATATAACCAATATACAAATCATGGATACTTCAGTTCTGTTAACATGGAACTCATTTTGTCGAACATTTGACGAGGCTAGGAATTTCTAAATGTGCATGAGGTAACTAGCTTAGGCCTATCGTATACATACGTAAGAACTGTGATGATTCAGTTCGTATACCATTATCGTAGATTGTCTAAAATGATATGGTGTCATTTTCTATTGGATTGAGAAGAATTTCAACGCACTAGTAACCTCCACCACAGACCCGTCTCTAACTTTGCCTTACTTAGTTCCCTGTCACTAGACTGTATAAATTCTGACAACAAAACTCCACTTCTTTTCAACCCAATGGCATTCCTCTCAATGTTGTCAGTCTCATTTCAATAACTTTTCTTAACAGTCCGTTCCGTCCCCTCCCCAACCCCCCATTTCACCGACAACGGCCTCTTCTACGCGCCGTAGCAACTTGTTTCACCGAAGCAGGAACTTAACGTTCCAGTCAATCATTCCGGAACGCCATTGTCTGGGAGTAACTTTTGACGGACGTTGCTCATCACAGGGAGGAGAGTTTCCCGCTCGGAGATGGACAGCCTTCACTCTAGTGCACGGTGCTGAGATCCTGAGCCATTGGAGGGATCACAGGCAGGTTATATGGGAAGCACCTTCAATGGTCCTGCGAGGGGACCCGGTTGGAGTAGGCTGTGAGGTGACGGACGGGTAATAATGGTGGCAAATTCATTCGTCTCTCGAGGGCACTCGTAGAGTAGGAATGTGGAATATGCGTGCAAAGGGGGGGGAGGGGAAACTGCTTCGAATGACTCACAGACGATGATTTGACTGGTCACATTACAGGTGGGAAACAAGTGGACAGAAAACCTTCTAAGAAAATGTTCATATACATCCGTAAGCCTAAATCATGTTATGAGGCTCCAGTGTTGTTACCTTACTCAAGGAGGCATGTAAATTTAGCGGAAGGGGTCCAAAGGAGGACAACAAAATTGCACCTGAAATAAGGGAGTTAGATTACAGGAGTTTAGCAATCATGGACCTGAACACAAACACACACACATCTTAAGCTGCGTGTGTGTGTGGTGTGTGGTGTATGTGTGTTTGTGTGTGTGTGATGTGTGTGTGTGTGTGATGTGTGTGTGTGTGTGTGTGTGTGGTGTGTGGTGTGTGTGTGTAAGTGTGTGTGTGTGTGTGTGTGTGTAAGTGTGTGTGTGTGAGTGTGGTTATTATTTGCGTGCTACAACGAGAGAGTTTGCACTCGTGTGCATATATACATAGGAGTAACATTATGGTATATATATATACAAGGTTAAGAGACGGGGTAGCACGAGCGCAGAACTCTGTCTCCCGTAACACAAATGGTAATCACATTCATGAAAGGAAAATATGCGGTCCGAGAGGCTATGGAATTACAGTGTTGAGTTCCTCAATAAATCTAACTCTATGGGCAAGGAACATGATCTCTAGAGATGGGATAAGCAGCCCACTTGTAGGGCATCACGATTAGTTGAGCAAGGAAAGTGTGGGAGTAAACGTGAAGAACAAGACAGGTGAGGTAGAGGTAGTAAAAGCAGAAAAGAAAACGAGAAATCCAATGAAGATCTTAAAAGAAGGGAGAGTTAAAGAAACGTGGCTCTGTGAGTATTGAAACTCCCGGACACAGAGATGGCAGTCGCAGGAGGCCATGGAATCACTGGCCGAGGATGGATGGCGACTCAGTGAACGACCCTTGTTAGGAAGGCTGGGGGAGCTGTGCCTGATATGGCTCAGCCCATCTGTTTGTCAAGTTAAGGAGCGTTCTCCCTCCCTCTTTGGCTCGTGAGATGGCGGAGAGAGAAAAAATGCCTGAACCGAACGTGACTCTCAACATATCAGACTCTAGAAGCACTCAGATTTGTGAAGGGTTCTTCCTCCAGCAGCCAGCGAGTGCCTCATTTTGGAATTAAAGTTATCTGGAGCCAATTACTCTGTCCTAAAATAATGTGTCATTTGACAATTGATATGTTTTTGTCATTCTTTAGAACACTCATCGACCGAGATGATTCCACCATACATCATCAGTCTTTGGCAAAGATCATGTTCAGTGCCTATGGATGCAGGCTTCACCCTACCTTTATCGTTGCTCAAAAGCATCACGGCGTCTCCCGCGTGCATCCAGTATACCTTTATTCACTCCGCACCATTCAGGGCCTCCGACTCTCACCTGTCACTCTCATAATACGTATACTTCTTCATCCTACTCCCGTACCCTCTCTCATCCCTGTCTTTGCCTGTGTCCATCTTCACCCCAGTGCCTTTTCTGTCCCTCTCCTCTCCCATCTGTGCCTTTTCTTGTCCATTTCTATCCTTACGAAAATCCTTACTGAGACACAATCCTTTCCTGTCTGCACACTTGTCACCACCTACCCCTCCCCTTCTTTTCCATCCACGCAATCTCTATCCTCAAGCCCCGTCTATTTCCTCATCTTCTCATCCTTGTCCAACCTCGATCCCAACCATTCCCATTCTTTCACCCTATACTCCTGCTCTCTCCTCCCCCCTCGCGCATTTCTCCCTCTACTCTACTACTCGCTCCGTCCCCTTTCTATTCTCCTACTCTTATTCTACTCACAGTCTCTTATTATCTATCATGTTTACCACTTTCTCGTCCTTTCCTTCCCTTGTCCCTCGTATCTATACTTCATTTCAATCCATCATACGCCGTCCACCTGTCATCTTCCTCGTTCCACGCCCCTCCGACGCTCTAAGACCTGGGACTCCATCGTCCTGTTCCATGTCCGTCGTCTGTATGAAATGCATCAGCGTTGTGAGGGGAGAGGTGAGTGACGCCCCACGGGGGAAGTAGCGGAATGAACTGTAAAGCCCCGCAAGGGAAGTAGTGGGCTGAGCAGTGAAGCCCCACGGAAGCAGTCGCGGGATGAACGGTGAAACCCACAGGGGAAGTAAGGAGATGAGGCGACATCCAGTGGGATGAACAGTGAAGCCTCACTGGAGAAATAATGAGGTAAGTGATGATCTCTACGTAACTACTAAGGGATCTGTGAGGGTAGAGGTACGGGAGCCTCACGAAGGAAGCGATGATGAGGGTGGTGGAACCTACCAGAACCACACCAAGGCGCGTGTTGAGTAATGCTGGAGTCTCGCGGTTGAATGAAAGAAGTCAATTTCAAAGCATCGTGAGGGAAGTATCGAGCGCGGTGGTGAATCCCAGCTGGAAGTGGTGAGATGAGAGATGCTGCTTCTCTGCCACAGCAGGCGAGTGAGTGCTGAAGCCACCCCCCACCAGCGAGCTAGAGATGACACTAGTGGAATAGGAGGAATATCATAGATGTAATGCCGGTTGCAATGGAGACCTCTGGTGATAATACTTACGAGCCTTGTGGATCGCTGAGGTGGATGGAATGAGAAGAAACTCTATGCAACATCAGAAAAGTAAAGGAGTGTAGCGGAGCAGATGTAGAGTGTGAATAGCAGTGAAGCCCCGGCGGAATCAAGGGATGGGAAGGGGGAGTTACCTGTAAGACGCAGTGTGAGAGGTAGTCAGGAGCATGATGATGCCTGAGTGCGGACATGGTGAGGGCAGTGGAGCGGCCTAGCGAGGATATAGGGAAAATTTATGGAACTCCGCAAGCCAGCGAAGTACTGACTGAAGTAGTAGGGAGTGCGCAGTGAGGGGACTGACCGGGCCCAGGGAGAGAACTAACGAGGATAGAGCGTAGGGCAACCGTGAGATAAAAGCTCCGAGGAAAGTAATTGGATGTGTAATGGAGACGTGCCTGGGTGAGCAATGAAGCGAGAGGTGAGGAAAGTAGTTAGGGGTGGTGGAGCCCCATAGGGGAAGATGTTGGGGGGAGTGGTACAGCAAAGCCACGTAGAAGATGTAGAGAGCGCAGTAGTCAAACCAAGTGGAGGAAGGGGTAATGAAAGTGGTAATACCTCGCGAACTTAAATTGTGTGGTGGGTGGTGGAGCGATGGACGACGGTAAGGAGGAAGCAGTGGAGCTACAGATGGAGAGAAATGGTGGGAGTAGTGGAGCTCGGAGACTTAAGCAGCGAAGGAATAGGTGGAGCCACATAAGGAAACTAGTAGGAGGTGTGTGAAGCAACCTGGTGAAGTACATAGCGAACTGGTGGAGTCTTATGCAAAAGATAATAGTGAGAGTGATGTGGAGGGCCGCTGGGGGAAATGGTAAGGGGAGTAATAGTCTCCTGTCTGGGAAGTAGCTCAAGAAATGAGGTAACCTTGTGGGGAAGAACAGTACGAGGACATACTGAATCCTTTAGGGAAAGTAGCAAAGAGAGTGCTGAGAACTGAAAGGAAAAGAAACGAAGAAAGTGAAGGTGCCCTGCTGAGGAAGGATTGCGGGAAAAGTAGTGATGCATCTCTGGGATCGCTGTTGGAAGGAAAGATGTATCCCGGTGAAAAAACACATGGTCCATTAACCCTATTTAGTAGGAGAATAAAATAAGTGACTTACAACCATGACTGGCGATCACTTTTCCATGTATGAAGGTACTTAAACGGTCGTAACACAAGGTTATCTTCCTTGCATGTTTCCTCACTGACAGGAGTACTTACACTATGTACTTAACAAGTGGCTTGAATTCATACACGCACAACGCAATAGGCCGGCAGTGTATAAACCATATGATTTTTGTTTGTGTCATCTACACTTTGGAAGGTCGATTATAAGTGACCGGAGCTAGTCCAGACGACAGCTGTCTTGATAACCAGAAGTTATCATCGGCTCACTTGGTGGAGGAAGCTGCCAAGGTTCTTGGTTACTGTATCTTCATCCTGGGTTATTACCCTCTCAGTTCTACCAAGCAATACTTTCCTGTCAGTCCAACAACATCGGATTTACGATCTGACTCACTCATGTTTATCCTCATCCTCAACTCCAGGCAACTCCTCCCTTATGCTTTACTCGCACGACAACAATATCTCACGTCGTACATCAGCTTTCTCCTGTATAATTCTTACTGCAGTCCAAAGTAGATCTGTCAGCTCTATTTTTTCGTTTTTGTCAAATCCTTATATGCTTGACGAGTGTCCTTGTTCTTATCAAAGCGTCTTAACTGTCTGATTCCTTTTTGGTACTACATCCATCTTTGTTTATCCTTTGTCTTTATTTTAGTTCTCTCATCTATCTATTCGCTGTTGTCTGAATCTGACATCAAGGACTCTCATATCACGTTCATTAGCCAGGCTCCACTGGGTGTCGTATCGCTTGTTGATGATATTCTCTATGATCATTACTACCACCACTAATGAACACACTGCTGCATCACTAAATGAGACATATTGTACCTCACTTGACATATTGATTAGAATGACTTACCCGAGTCCCTTCACGACTGACCACTGTTCATAACGTTCGGTTCTAGTTAATCAGTGGACCACTAGGGTGGTTTCCTATAACAGGAAGTGAGAATGGGAATATCGTGTATCGTCTGCCTTCTTTCAGTTCAAAACACAAGCGGTCAGAGATTTTGCTCTGTCTATAAGCCGTAAGTGACAAGGACTGTCGTAAATGCCTGCAAGAGAGAGATGTAAAACGGGAAATCCCCGGGGGAGTGACCTGGCAGGTGCTGACACAGTTTGAACAGCTCTTAATCCCCAGGCGCATTATACGTTATTATGACAGTAATGAACACAAGGTATTCTTCCTCTTCGGACCTCAGTTATACGACATTAGTCACATCCCAGTCAAGAGGTGTGTCTATTACTCGACCAGCGCCAGCAGGCAATCCTTCGAACCAACTGATGCTTAAACAAAGAATAAGTGGGTCATGCCTTGATATGCAAGATCTAAATCAACATGAAACAATGAAATGCCTTAGGCGAAGTCGTCCTAGTAAAATGCTAGAACATGTGGAGGTGGTACATATCACCATCTTTTTAAAAGGTTTACGATAAACAGTAAATGTTATTCTTCCCCTTGATATGTTCTGTACAGCCACTTGGTGATGATTATAGTGATACTCAATGCCTTTATGACGAGTGGGGTGTCTCCCCTACCCACACGTGCCATACGACGTCCAAATGATGGAAATCTCAAGGGCTACACGATAATACGTCAATGACGAGGAAATGACCAATACCGTTGTTTCTCTACATGTGTCCTACAGATTGTCCAGCTGATGGGGAGTATTGACGATTGTCTTTATGACAGGTAAAGTCTTTTCCTCCCAACAGATGTGCCACAGGTCGACCTGGTGATGGGGATGGGACTCAGCCCAAAGTCAGTGAGGGAAGGATCCGACGTCTTCTTCGAGTGCCGTGTTACGTCCAACCCCAAATTCTATAAAATAGTCTGGATACACGAGGTGAGTCTCCCACATCCTTTTCGTTTCGTTTCAGTGTGAACTTATCTGTTAACTGTTTGATCTTCTCATGAGGCACCGAAGTAAAAAAAAACAGTGAGTTTTTCTTAGCTTTCATCGAACAATAACTCATAAGCAAGTAGATACTGGATGGAGTTCATTTCAGTTTGTGAATGATAGTTCACAAACAATATACATGATTGACTAGTCGCAGTCGGCTGAGAGAAAAAAGAGAGAAAATATTGTACTGTCGAGAGATGTATTGACACATCAGATTTTCAGTAGCGTAACGAAAATATCAAGGATTACTTGTTATAGATTTCAAGAACCATATAAATGTCCATGATTTTTCTAAAACCTTCAAGTTAACACGTAGAGGAGCTGGTGTTTTGAAACGAATGAAAAATCCGATATCAAATCGACCACGACATTCATCCTTGACCAGAACTCACACACACACACAAAAAAAATAGGTAAATGTATATTGCTCCTGTTTTTTTATGAGGCTCTTTCATTACGTCATTAGCAACATCACATAAACAGAAGCATTAGAGTATCATGATAGACGGTGCGAGAAAATCACTGTGTATTTCCTCTTCTACGAGCTACGTTAAACAAACAGAAGTCCCTTATATTTATTCCCATCAAGCGCTGTCCGTCCCTGGGAACAAATGACAGCTTTACTCAATACATCCTTGAAAAAGAAAAAGTAAATCTGGGAGTACAACGGGTACTGCTTCAGTAAATGTTCTCTCTCTCTCTCTCTCTCTCTCTCTCTCTCTCTCTCTCTCTCTCTCTCTCTCTCTCTCTCTCTCTCTCTCTCTCTCTCTCTCTCTCTCTAAAAAGGAACGAAGAAAATAAAACTTGAAATACTTTCGGAAAAATCTCCCGCTAAGTTTCCGACTCCCGAAGAATAATGAAAGTGACTTACATAAGCCAGTGCCGTACATTTACGTTCCCCAGCCTTGTGTCCTTCCATTCTGTATACAAGAAATGTGGCCAGTGTTACAGTTGTTGCTTCATTTCCTGATGACGGTAAGCACCATATATATATATATATATATATATATATATATATATATATATATATATAGTGCCATATATATAGTGCCATATATATAGTGCATAGTGCCATTGTACAAAGGCAAAGGGGATAAGAGTGAGTGCTCAAATTACAGAGGTATAAGTTTGTTGAGTATTCCTGGTAAATTATATGGGAGGGTATTGATTGAGAGGGTGAAGGCATGTACAGAGCATCAGATTGGGGAAGAGCAGTGCGGTTTCAGAAGTGGTAGAGGATGTGTGGATCAGGTGTTTGTTTTGAAGAATGTATGTGAGAAATACTTAGAAAAGCAAATGGATTTGTATGTAGCATTTATGGATCTGGAGAAGGCATATGATAGAGTTGATAGAGATGCTCTGTGGAAGGTATTAAGAATATATGGTGTGGGAGGCAAGTTGTTAGAAGCAGTGAAAAGTTTTTATCGAGGATGTAAGGCATGTGTACGTGTAGGAAGAGAGGAAAGTGATTGGTTCTCAGTGAATGTAGGTTTGCGGCAGGGGTGTGTGATGTCTCCATGGTTGTTTAATTTGTTTATGGATGGGGTTGTAAGGGAGGTAAATGCAAGAGTCCTGGAAAGAGGGGCAAGTATGAAGTCTGTTGGGGATGAGAGAGCTTGGGAAGTGAGTCAGTTGTTGTTCGCTGATGATACAGCGCTGGTGGCTGATTCATGTGAGAAACTGCAGAAGCTGGTGACTGAGTTTGGTAAAGTGTGTGGAAGAAGAAAGTTGAGAGTAAATGTGAATAAGAGCAAGGTTATTAGGTACAGTAGGGGTGAGGGTCAAGTCAATTGGGAGGTGAGTTTGAATGGAGAAAAACTGGAGGAAGTGAAGTGTTTTAGATATCTGGGAGTGGATCTGTCAGCGGATGGAACCATGGAAGCGGAAGTGGATCATAGGGTGGGGGAGGGGGCGAAAATTTTGGGAGCCTTAAAAAATGTGTGGAAGTCGAGAACATTATCTCGGAAAGCAAAAATGGGTATGTTTGAGGGAATAGTGGTTCCAACAATGTTGTATGGTTGCGAGGCGTGGGCTATGGATAGAGATGTGCGCAGGAGGATGGATGTGCTGGAAATGAGATGTTTGAGGACAATGTGTGGTGTGAGGTGGTTTGATCGAGTAAGTAACGTAAGGGTAAGAGAGATGTGTGGAAATAAAAAGAGCGTGGTTGAGAGAGCAGAAGAGGGTGTTTTGAAATGGTTTGGGCACATGGAGAGAATGAGTGAGGAGAGATTGACCAAGAGGATATATGTGTCGGAGGTGGAGGGAACGAGGAGAAGAGGGAGACCAAATTGGAGGTGGAAAGATGGAGTGAAAAAGATTTTGTGTGATCGGGGCCTGAACATGCAGGAGGGTGAAAGGAGGGCAAGAAATAGAGTGAATTGGAGTCATGTGGTATACAGGGGTTGACGTGCTGTCAGTGGATTGAAGCAAGGCATGTGAAGCGTCTGGGGTAAACCATGGAAAGCTGTGTAGGTATGTATATTTGCGTGTGTGGACGTGTGTATGTACATGTGTATGGGGGGGGGGGGGTTGGGCCATTTCTTTCGTCTGTTTCCTTGCGCTACCTCGCAAACGCGGGAGACAGCGACAAAGTATAAAAAAAAAAAAAAAAAAAAAAAAAATATATATATATATATATATATATATATATATATATATATATATATATATATTCCAACTTGATATATCCTACGGAGGGAAAGGTCACTAATCCACAATCATGTGACACAGGACCCCAGACCTGCGATGGTAACCGGTGTGTGATAACAAGTGGTTCTGACCTGCATATATGATCCAGTGTTTCAT
Organism: Panulirus ornatus; assembly: GCF_036320965.1. Taxonomy (NCBI): domain Eukaryota; kingdom Metazoa; phylum Arthropoda; class Malacostraca; order Decapoda; family Palinuridae; genus Panulirus; species Panulirus ornatus. Next base: position 12,939,396 of record NC_092227.1, on the reverse strand, counting down.
TACAGGTGGCACTAGACCTGTGTATATGATCTGGTGTTTAATCACAAGTGACTTTGATGTTTGATGACATGAAACTACCAGCCCGTGCACATGACTCAGTGTTTGATTAGACGTGGCTTCAGCCCGATGCAGATGTCCAGTAAAGCGATCCTAAATAGTCTACGTCGCAAGGACACGAGGACATAACGAATGCGTTGACGCTAAATAGGGCTTAATACAGAGAAAATGAAAACATTACGAAGGTTTATGCTGTGCGTTACACACACACACACACACACACACACACACACACACACACACACACACACACACACACACACACACACAAACAAACATTATACTTGTCTTTAAGAAATTAGACTGCGAAGAAGCGTTGAAGTACATACAGGTCTCCCTGAGGAGTGTGGCCTGTGAAGTACTGGAAAACAAACATAACAAGAAAGCGAATGAAGGACGTCCTCGAGAGGAGAAAGTATCCAAGTGAGAAACAATTATGGTTTTTAGGGTGTGATCCAAACCTAATCTTTAGATTTCTGTGAGAGATTGAACCTTATCTAAGATCAAAGAGAAGGCTAGGTGGATCGTCTGTAAGTGGACTGCCAGGCAGAAATAAGGGGTAGACTTCTTTAGTGATCAGAAGGTTATCGCGGTGCAACAGGAAGAAAGGACACATGTCAGAGGAGTCTTTTAGAGACTGCTGGTCACCGGGATGGTACCGCAGGGCCTATTTCTGGGACCTCTACCGAACGTCATCTTTGCAAGTGACTTGAACACGTTTACGGATGACACATAAGGTCATGAGGGAAATGAAAAGTGAGGAGGATTTCTGTAACTTACACGGGAATCTATACCGAAAAGTTAGTTCGCTGCATGTTTGATGGAAACATACCTCAATAAATGCACAGTAATGAGGATGGAACTCGGTGAAAGATGGCTGGCATTCATATACAGCTGCAACTTAATCGATTTTTAGATGGCTGGCATTCATATACAGCTGCAACTTAATCGATATTTTTCTTTCCCCAGAAGCATGCGTAATCAGCGAGTTTCTCTGCACCTCCGCTAAGTCCCAGTTTGGTCGCGTAAGGGAAGAACACACACTCGTTAATCAAACATTCTCGCCATCAACGATTGCGACGATGTAGTGCCAATTATCGGGATTTCAGGAGGGCATTATTCCTCACCAGTTTGTCATGAGATTATAATCAACGGCTCCATTACCTTAAGTTGCCATTTCACCTCAGTTCTCTGGCTTAATGCAGACTGGACTCCAATAAACGCACAGGAATAAGCACCAGGAATGAGATTAATTACCTAACCTAACGTTCCTGGGGATTATCATATACTATACGTTAACAAATACAGCATTTTTCTAAAGGTTAGGTTAGTAGGTAGGTAAGTAAAGAAGTTTCTACGTCAGAAGATCACATGTTAGTACAAAAACAGGTCAGTATACACGTAAGCAGGTCAGTAGGAAATCAGAACTAGTAGTTTGGAAGGTGGAACTTTTAGTACTTACGTAGACAAGGTGAGTGGGTAGGTGGGTAAGGCCTTGAGTGAGTAATGTTGTAAAGAGGGATGTACGTATGTAGACATGAGAAGAGATACGAAAAGTGGTTACAAATGGTTGTTGGAAAGTAGATCATAGACTCAAAATGATGATGTGCAAATTAGAAGGTACAATTATATGTACAGTTGAGGAAACAAAAGTATAAGACATACTGTACAGAGAAACAAAAAACTGGTAGCTAGTAAGCGTGGAAGTGACATTTCTTTGGTCTCACAAAATGAAGTTTGGAGTCTCCAATAGTAATTAGACTATATGTCCGTCTCAGACTTCAATTTCATTTTAATTTAGTGTGACAATGCTTCAGAGGAAAACAAAGAGCGGTATCAATTTTGGAGTCAAAAGGTCAAAGGTCAAGGTCACCGCTACACGCTTTAAGTTGATTTTAAGAGATGATTAAGATCCCGCAAAAAAATGAAGTTTGTAATCAGCTTTTTCCTCCGTCCGCCCTATCATTCCCTCTGCCTGTCCGTACGTCCGTGCACCCGTCCATCTGTCCGTCTGATGGCTGGACCGTCTGTATAAACCGATCACAATTTAGTTTCCACAAGATAACTACATAACCCACTTTTCTATTGCATTAAAGCGTGGTATGATGAGGGAAAACAAAGAGCGCTTTTGATTAAGGGGTGGTTAAAAGGCAGAAAGTCAAGATCGCTGCTGCATGTTGCGCTGATTTTAGAAGTGATTCAGTTTATGTAAAGTGATAAAGTAATTCGACTTCGGAAGGGGCAGGGGTGTCATTCATCAACCCTTAGCCCAGCGGTCTTCTTTAGGGCAGTAAAAAGAACCTTTACTGATATTCAGGTCAAAAGATCAAAGGCCAAAGTCACTGCTTCATTTGCCCGTCGCCAATTTAGTGTCTAAAGGAAAAAACTGCAAAATCTACTTTCCTGTCTCGTCAAAGTTTGGGAATAATGATGCTCTAGTGGATATTTATCTTCTCCACAGTAACTTCAGCTCTATCTGATGGATTACGTAAAATTCAGACATGACACGTGGCTTACTTTTGGGATGAGGGAAAAAAAGAATTTAGTCTAAAAGTTTAAAAGTTCAAAGGTGGAGGTCCCTGCCGCGCACTTGTAGATTAATTAGTCTTCGCTCATTAGCCTCAGTCCCTCCGGATGGATTTCATCTAAATTTGGCAACGTGTCTTCCCCACCGGGCAAGGCAGGTCAGAATTCATTTCGAGAAGTCAGGAGTTCAAAGGTCAAGTTCACTGCCTCTGATGACCGTTTTGCAACGAAATTTGTCACTGCTCCATCCAGCATGGTATGCTGTCTCTCACAGCTGAACCACAATATAGGCAGTATAAGATAAAAAAAAAAAAAAACGTATCTTGCAGTTAGTGTGGTTCTTAAAGATCGATTTCCACCAGTGGCTTACAAGTTTCATGCAACTTATCCCTGGAGTCGAGAAACACTTGTAAATAAGAAAGGTCCCCTGAGGTAGTTGCACTAGACAAAATCTCTATGTATGAAGGTGCCAAAGACTGGTTGGTCATGACACGTAAATAATTATTTAGCCTGATGCTTCAGGTATATAATCGTGGTCTGGTTCGACCGTTGGTGCTTCTGGCGACTACTCATTCCGTCACGTAATGACAATGACTGGTGACTCACTCGAGAGTGACTGGTGAGTTGTTGGGATTGGCTAAAGATCAAATGAGAGAGGATGGTGACCTATGGGGAGCACGGTGGAACGGCATGACGAGGACGCAGGCGTCGCGCTGAGAATGGCTCGTGAGCTGATGAGCGAACGCTACCCCCGTGTGAAAGAGGTTCACGACCTACTGAGGGTCGTTAGCGACTTGATAAAATCGGCTTAAGAACTGGCGGTGGCCCGTGATGACGTGGAGAGAGCGAGCACCTAATGGCCTGCTGCAAACGAGCAGCTGATGACCTGATGAATCCAGCAAGTGCCACGGCAGAAGCTGCCACACACCACCAACACAAGTGTGGTTCAAGACTCAACCACCGTAGAGCGAGCCAATTCAAAAACACTAAACCATCTATGACGTGATCATAGTTTCAGACACAAAGAATCACCTGACCAGAGAATATACGTAACCTGAACTACCATGACGTATGATATAGACCAACAAGAGCCTGATGTTGGGAAAATTGACCTACAAGATTAGATTTATCACCCGGTGACATACCAAACAACAGTTGTTCTAAAACAGTGAGGCCCCATATATAAATATATAATATATATATATATATATATATATATATATATATATATATATATATATATATATATATATATATATATGCTTCGCGTATCCGTGAACTTTGTCACGTGCAGAAAAACACATTTATCAAATCATGACATGTCATTTAACGACATATTGTCACACATGCAACATTTTGTCACGTAATTGGTCATTCAATTACCGACAACCTTTCTGTTTCATTTGCAACAGATATCAAACTAAAGGACTTACGTATACAACAAATATCAATTAGCGCATCACATCGGCAGTAGGCACTGCAGACCACGTTGTCACATATACATCTATTATCAACAAATTTGATTATTTTCACCGCTGAATTTTGAGATCGTTGATGGAACAAACAATACATATATATGTACATATATATATATATATATATATATATATATATATATATATATATATATATATATATATATATATATATATATATATATATATATTGCGTTAGTGACGAGTGGAATTCGAAATTATATTGTGACAAAAACATTAACCCCCTGTATATAATAATTCAGAGCATGCAAGTGGATTTATAGAATGTTTATATTGAAAACGTCGAAACGTTTTGCGTGAACTAAGCCGAAGGCAAATTTAATTGTTGTTCTGCTTATTCAAACAATTATTTTTTCTTTAATTTGCTGATTTGATTTAGGACTCCCTAAAATTCCGATCTCTTTTCCGCCACATGTAACGCAAATCGATAACTTTGCGAAATGTTTGTTTTCAGTGACATGTCACAGAATCCAAAACTGATCGATTCTTACAACCTTTGATTTCCCGACTCATCATTTCTGTGGATTTTCTTCGTGATCACACTGATTTTCCCATCCATCACATTCTTTATGAAACTCTGTCATTTGTAAAGCATTCTTGATGAAACGAATTTTGGCACAGATCGGCTTCATAAAGAATTCGTTTAGAGATTTGTATGTAGCGTGACGCCTGCGTCTTTTTAAAAATCGAGTAAGTTGACAGGACTACATCCCAAGCAACCAACCAACCAACCAAGAGCAACACGTTAACCCAATTTCCAGCACTGTTGATAGAGGCACATGTATCACTCAACATACCTGGAAGGGATGTGTACTGGAAAGCGAGTCACATATGTCAATACAGACTTTTAAGGGCGCTTCGATCTCTAGTGAGATCCAACGAATTTGAAAGGACAAGGAAAAAAGAGTTGGGGGGGAAACCTCTTCAAAGCGGAAAGTACTTGAGAGACAGCGGTGGTGGCTATACTACTGGAAGTTATAAAAGATTTTTGTTGTTGCTGTTGTTGTTGAAGGCTTCAGTCAATAACAAAAAAAAAAAAGCCCACATCAAGTAAGGATGCAGAGGTAGAACCACCCCAGATGTGAGAGCAGTACTCCATACAAGGACGGATCAATCCCTAGAATAAACGAGAGCAACTGTTCAGAAGAGAAGAAGTTTAGACAATTAAACAGGACATCCAGTTTCTTAAGAGCCAGACTTAGCTATTCCTGTATTGTAGGGTTCCCAAGAAAGAGTGGATGTCACAGCAATACCAAGTATCTTCATGATGGCCATATTTCCCAACAGTTCGGAAAACATTGGTAACACATTCTAACAATACGCAGAGGGAGGAAGATACACGAGCAGTGAGGAGTACCCTCTCATGCATGACCGTAGTATACACACTTTATGTTACCTCAGGACAGCCACACCTCCCGACAGGTGAACCAAGTCTCTCACACACCGGTGGCTACACTCTCCGGGGATCTGAAGTGGCGCATGCACCCTCCACCAGCAGCTGTGGTTACATCCCTCACAGCCAGGAGCAGTGGTCACATCTGGTGACAGTCAGCTTTGGTGTACGTATTTTCGAACAGTTACTATGAAGAGGAAACGCAAAAAATAATATCTGTTCTCAGCAGAGTTTTAAATATGTATATATATATATATATATATATATATATATATATATATATATATATATATATATATATATATATATTATTTCATTTTTATTTATTTTGCTTTGTCGCTGTCTCCCGCGTTAGCGATGTAGCGCAAGGAAACAGACGAAAGAATGGCCCAACCCACCCACATAAACATGTATATACATACACGTCCACACACGCAAATATACATACCTATACATCTCAATTTATACATATATATACACACACAGACATATACATATATACACATGTACATAATTCATACTGTCTGCCTTTGTTTATTCCCATCGCCACTCCGCCACACATGTAATAACAACCCCCTCCCCCTCATGTGTGCGAGGTAGCGCTAGGAAAAGACAACAAAGGCCCCATTCGTTCACACTCAATCTCCAGCTGCCACGTAATAATACATATATATATATATATATATATATATATATATATATATATATATATATATATATATATATATATATATATATATATATATATATATATATAATGTATGCAACATATAGAAAAGATATGTATCAAATCATGCAACACCATTTACCAACAAACTGTCATATATGCAACATTTGTCAACTAATTGATCATTCACTTATCGACAAGCTCTTTAATTCACTTGCATCAGATATCAAACCAAACGACCTTATATATATATATATATATATATATATATATATATATATATATATATATATATATATATATATATATATATATATATGTATGTCAATTTGTGTGCCACAGTGGCCGTTAGCGCAACAGACCACTTTGGTGCACGTACATAAATTCTCTTCAATGTGCCACACTACCTATTAGCCAGAAGCAGCGGTAGCCACACTTCGTGACAGTCAGCTTTACTGGTTGCATTTACTGACGATCAGGATCGTTGGCTGGACACCTTGACGACCTACAATGATTACATCTGTGGCCAGAATAACCAGACCCTCCGACAGCAATGGAGACCCCGAAACCCAGACAGAGTTCTGACACAAGTGAGGGATGGGATGAAGCTATGTACTACGCAACTGTTTCATCATTCTACCACATACCAGGTGGTCATTTGAGGCAAGACATTCTGATGACTTTCTTGAATGGTCACGTCAGAGGGCAGCAAGACTGCATGAAATAGTAAGAATATTCTCCTTCTAGCGAAAGTTATGATGGTTCAAAGTGGAACTGAGCATCTGATACTGAGTCTATGTTCATTCACCCTGCTGCTAGAGATAACACACACACACACACACACACACACACACACACACACACACACACACACACACACATGCATATTGTAACGGCTGCCATAACCCCTCACTGTAATACTTCTGCCACCCCTCTCCTTCCTCTCCCTTCGTTTCTCACTGTGCATTTGTATAATCGCCAACTTATATATTCTTCCCCAGTCTGCATAGCAGCAGCAGCAGCCTCACCTTTACCTTTCTCATTTCTTCCTAGGTAGCCATCTTCTCTCTCTGCTTAACCCATACATAGGATAATGGCTTTCAGTCCACAAACATATGGTCTCGCTGTCTCACACATTACACTTGATGTCATGTAACCCCTTTTACGGAGCCCCTGCCGCTTCAAGGGTGTGTTATAGTGAGTGGCAGGGATATGAAGACACTCGTCTGGAGTGGGACGTTCTTTGAAGAGACTATACTGCCAGAGGTAAAGCCTACGTCTGCATGAGATTACACAACGAGTGAAAAGTCACCTTTGGTGAGGCTGTATCACAGGGAGTACAGCCTGTCCAAGAACTTTTCACTCCAAGGGAGTCCATCATTCCTCTGCTATTGGAGATGGTGACGCAGCCTTGGGGCATAGGAGCCTTTAGACAGGAGGGTCTCGGGTATTCATAAATGAAATGAATATATTATAACTTACCTCACCTTCCTGATCCAGGAGTACCTTCTATCCTTTCATACGAATAATGTATACATTCATACATACACATGTATGACTCCGTGTACTTCTACGTTGGTGGAAAAAGTACAAAGGGTATCCAACCCCAGTGAAATAAGATGAACAAAATCTTTCTAGAAAGTATTACAACGCTTCATGACTGACTGTCCACTATAGATGTTGCACTGATCTGGCAAGATGATTCTGCCCACCATTGATCATAAACTTACGAAGACATAAACACATTTTCTGTAAATGACCAAGTGTCACAGCCTTTCATTTTCAACCCTCCTATCCTCGTGTCACACATGATTTAGTATCACTTCCTTGCTCCTACATGACTTCAAAACTTCCACGTCCAACCATTCCTATTGCCACGATAGCCTGCACTATCCCATCCAACCTGGAGAATCGTGTCTTCACTCGTATTCCACCTTCCCTTCCCAGTCTCATCTACAGAAGGGCCCGATCACAGACACTAACTTCGGTGATAGTATCTAGTTTTGCTCATCGTGTTTTGTTTTCTTTCTTTCTATGTTAGCTGAGACGGCATGGGCAACTGAAGCCCTAATCGAGGCCATCTCATATATCTATATATCCTAACCTGAGTTACGAACCCAGCCTATCTATCACTTGACTGTAGGTAGACTAACTGCCATGACCAAGCTTCGAACCAGTACGATCGATCCTGGGCGGGCGGCTCGGTAATGCCTAAGTTTCGGAAACAGTGACCGCCACACCACGAAGGTCCCTGATTCGCATCTCACAATCACCCTATTTCAAGTCTCCACTTCCGTGTTTCCCCATTAACTGATGTTCTTAGATAGCCATGGGCCAATAACCAAACTAGAGTTTGGTGCGCGATGTTGACTTCCTTAGGATGCGGTGAGATGCGAGTCATGTTCGCTGTTCACTGAATGTCCGAATCTGGTTCGGGTTATGATTTCATATCGTATGATATCACTCGCGGTGCACATGATAACAAGCTCCTCCTAGCGAACTGAAAGTACTCACTATTTTTCCCAAACGATAGAATACGATGTACTATCTTTTCTCTCTTTTACTAAGCGTAGACGGAGGTGATATTGAGGACTGTGCTGGCCTGTGTAGTCTCACGCTACCCTTAAACATGAGTCAATTTTTGTGCCTTAGAACAATGGTTGTCTGTAGCATAAACTGGATATATATATATATATATATATATATATATATATATATATATATATATATATATATATATATATATATATATATATATATATTACGTATACCTATTTCTATATTCCGAATAGACTTTTCACCTGGAGTTTTACGTAAGACTCCGTCCTGTGTGTCTGGTCTACAAAACTGACAGAGCGCTTCAATTTACCCAACGCCCTTTTACCTGCTGGAAGCTTGTATCCGTAAAGACAGTGATCAAAATAAAAAAGAGAAAAAAAAAGAAAAGAAAACTGAGAGTATATTGTTAAGGGCAGACTTAAAACTCTGCAGTGTTTTTACCCCTCAGGGCTCCGTGATCCAGCACAACGTGTCTGGGGGCGTGATAGTCTCCAACCAGACTCTGGTTCTGCAGAAGGTGGGGAAGGATCGTACCGGCCGCTACTACTGCAGGGCCACCAACCTGCACGGTGAGGGAGTCTCCACACCCATCACCATCACTATCATGTGTAAGTAAGACTTTACCACAAGGAGTGTGTCTGGTTATAGATCTTGCGTTTACAGGAACTATATTGATACTTGAAACGACTCATTTTATATTTCTCTAAACAATGATTATAATACATACATTATAAATATATATATATTTTTTCTTTCTTTTAAACTATTCGCCATTTCCCGCGTTAGCGAGGTAGCGTTAAGAACAGAGGACTGGACCTTTTTTGGAATATCCTCACCTGGCCCCCTCTGTTCCTTCTTTTGGAAATTTAAAAAAAAAAACGAGAGGGGAGGATTTCCAGCCCCCCGCTCCCTCCCCTTTTAGTCGCCTTCTACGACACGCAGGGAATACGTGGGAAGTATTCTTAATCCCCTATCCCCAGGGATATATATATATATATATATATATATATATATATATATATATATATATATATATATATATATATATATATATATATATATATATATATAAATATCCACCATAACAAATGTGCAAATTAGGATGGCGAGTATACACATGGTAGAACTTCTGAGTTTTATTCCTCTAACGTATCAGCTTGTCCAGAATCTTTCTTTGGAGACACTGAGCAAGATACGAAGATGCAAGTCCTCACATCCCTGCAAGAGAGTGTGACCTCGTCTGACGCCGCTCCTCGTTCCTTTTTCTCGAGCGGACGTGTTTCACATTCCTATGCCGAGTTTCCCCTGTTTTCTGTGACAGCCATTTTTGCCGGCCTAACAGATAAAGCCTTCACGACCGTTTATAACTTCACCCGCGCATATGTAGTCAGCTTCCACGGATTTTCTAACCCACTTGCTTGAGAAAGCAAATAAGAAAAGCCGTGGAAGCTCCTTATATATGTGTGCGGATGAAGTAATAAACAGTCGAGTAGGCTTTATACACTGGACCGGACCAGCAGCAAAACGGTGGTCACAGAGAGCCAGGCATCACGGCAGAGCAATGTGAAACCCGGGGATATATATGCACACAGGAGGGACTTTCTCTGGCCATGTCAGCGGACAGGCTCTGTCATCGGGCAGAGTTGGTCAGGTAACCACCCGACCTCAAAGTCCCAAGTGCCGCCAAGAAAGGCACCAGTGCATAGATCGTCCAGGCCGGTTCCCCTGAGGTTCTGGAGATGCTCCTCCAACCGGTGTCACACTGAGGTGGCCACACGAGTAGGGGGCCGTGTTGTGCCACGGTGTGTGATCTATGTACACAACACAAGACACATTAACGCTAGTCTGGTCCCCCAGTCGGACACACGGAACGGCCCGCCTAAAGGCGAGGGCCCTGTAGCCTACTGTGGTACGACAATCATCAACAACAACATGAGGATATATAGACTTGTATGCGTCTTCGTATCTTGGTCATTTTCACTGAAGAAGGCTTCTCCCTAGCCGAAAAGATGGAAGGATAAAACTTAGAATTTCTCCCCTGTCTTTAACCACCATTCCAACACACACACACACACACACACACACACACACACACACACACACGCATATATATATATATATATATATATATATATATATATATATATATATATATATATATATATATATATATATATATATATATTTTTTTTTTTTTTTTTTTTTTTTTTTTTTTATACTTTGTCGCTGTCTCCCGCGTTTGCGAGGTAGCGCAAGGAAACAGACGAAAGAAATGGCCCAACCCCCCCCCATACACATGTACATACACACGTCCACACACGCAAATATACATACCTACACAGCTTTCCATGGTTTACCCCAGACGTTTCACATGCCTTGATTCAATCCACTGACAGCACGTCAACCCCTGTATACCACATCGCTCCAATTCACTCTATTCCTTGCCCTCCTTTCACCCTCCTGCATGTTCAGGCCCCGATCACACAAAATCCTTTTCACTCCATCTTTCCACCTCCAATTTGGTCTCCCTCTTCTCCTCGTTCCCTCCACCTCCGACACATATATCCTCTTGGTCAATCTTTCCTCACTCATTCTCTCCATGTGCCCAAACCACTTCAAAACACCCTCTTCTGCTCTCTCAACCACGCTCTTTTTATTTCCACACATCTCTCTTACCCTTACGTTACTTACTCGATCAAACCACCTCACACCACACATTGTCCTCAAACATCTCATTTCCAGCACATCCATCCTCCTACGCACAACTCTATCCATAGCCCACGCCTCGCAACCATACAACATTGTTGGAACTACTATTCCTTCAAACATACCCATTTTTGCTTTCCGGGATAATGTTCTCGACTTCCACACATTTTTCAAGGCTCCCAAAATTTTCGCCCCCTCCCCCACCCTATGATCCACTTCCGCTTCCATGGTTCCATCCGCTGACAGATCCACTCCCAGAATATATATATTCTTTCTTTTTCTTTCAAACTATTCGCCCTTTCCCGCATTAGCGAGGTAGCGTTAAGAACAGAGGACTGGGCCTTTGAGGGAATACCCTCACCTGGCCCAATTCTCTGTTCCTTCTTTTGGAAAATTAAAAAAAAACGAGAGGGGAGGATTTCCAGCCCCCCGCTCCCTCCCCTTTTAGTCGCCTTCTACGACACGCAGGGAATACGTGGGAAGTATTCTTTCTCCCCTATCCCCAAGGATATATATATATATATATATATATATATATATATATATATATATATATATATATATATATATATATATATATATATTCATTTATTACTAATGAATCCAAAACAAGCTTCTTTACTTATGAGCTCCCGGATGTTCTTAGGAACGTTTAGCCTAAAAATACAGAGTCTAACCAGACAATTCTTCAAGAAAGCCAGACAGGTTTGTCTATTAGCATAGATGCCCATTCAAGGTATTTTCGTTTTCCTTCACCTGCCACACTCCCCTTTATCATATTTTTCATTTTATATACTTCCTCGTCCAGTTGATCACAGCTATGCACACCATCCCAATGTTAATGATTCTATAGACAATACTCACACACAAAAAAAAGTTACCACAATGTATTTTTGTAACTGTCGGTTCGGCCATTTATAAACACACTTCACCTATATAATCCACCCACTCAGTTTCAGTCCCTCTAAATACACCATCGTTCATATACTGGAACCAATCGAGCTTTGTAATTAACAAGGTAAATGTAGATAACGACTAAAATGTTGGGCCCCAAAGACCTCTTACAGCACAGTACAGTTCAACCGTAAATGTTCTCCTGGTCAGTGTGTTGGTAAGTTCTTTCACTGTGACACGTATCGAACTCAGACTTACTAGAACGTATGGAATTCAGACTTGCGTGAAACAACGAGTGATCGATACAAGTCGGTGGAATGAGGATGGGTGATACACCTCTCTGGTGAATGGTAATAAAACCAGGGGAAAACAGAAAGGCTCTTTAGACTGAATATGAATAATGAATCATATCGAAATACATTTCTGCATACACAGGCCTGATGCGATTATAGGTTATTCATTATGCGCACAGAAATGTGGTTGCAGTGCATGATAATGAGAATTATATTTTCCTGAGTTAGTCTTCCGTCGTGTTTATGTATGCTAATTCAATTAGAGAACGTAAATTTCATTATGAAGTAATTACATTCATTTCATATAATTTCATTAATGCTCTTTTAAACAGAACAGTAATTGGTTGTAGAATGTATATATTTACACCACTTGGAGTCATATATATATATATATATATATATATATATATATATATATATATATATATATATATATATATATATATATTCATATGTATATATTCATATGCATATATCATGTCGTTACGAGACTCCTCTTGCCTATGGTTATTATATCGCAAGCTTAAGTAACCATTAGAGAGGCTGTATCATCAAAGAACATCTCATTCTTAAGTATTCCACCATTTCCTCGTCACTGAAAGCAGCACATGAGTAAGGAAATGATGGACTCCTTAGAGGGATGAATGTATTCCTTACCGTCCACTGACAACCCTGCCAATGAAATGAATTCATCCGCTCACATCCAATCTCTAGCTGTCATGGATAATGAACCGAGACCAGATTCCCTTAACCACAACTAGGCCTCAGAGACTCCTTAGACCGACTCCTATGCCCTGGTCTAGCCCACTGACGGCACGTTGTTACCTGTATAGAACATCGTTCCAGATCGCTCTATCCCTTTCACGTCTCGCACCTTCCTGCACGTTCAGGCACCGAATACTTAAAGCATCTTTCACTGCACCCTCCCAAACTCCTCCTTGGTTTCTCACTTTTCCTTGTTCACCTCCATATCCGACACGTAAATTCTCTTAGTCATCCTCTTCATATGTACACACCATTTTTGTATACCCTCTTCAACTCTCTCACACATACGCCTCTTACTATCAATTTCAAACGTATCAAACCTCTTCTCTATATATCTATCTAACGTCCACTCCTGTCATCCACATAACACTGACGGGACTGCTATACCATCAAACATACCCATCTTCGTCTTTGAAAACTGTGACCTCTCTTTCCGCACATGACTCAACTCGCCCAGGAATCTTTGCCCTTCAACTACTCTGGGCTCGTTTCAGCTCACATAGTTCCATGCGCTGCCATATTCACTCTCAGGTGGGTAGGGCGAGTTCTCTGCATTCAAGCACCCACTCCGTAAAAATACTCTATTCACTCCCAGACCTGATAACCTTGTTTCTATTAACATTTACGCTAAATTTTCTCCTTTCACACACTCTCCACACTCGGACACCAACTTCTGCAGTTTATCACCCGTGTCAGTGCCACCAGCGCCGTGCCATCAACAAGAAAACAAGTGACTTAACTCCTAGGCCGCAACCTCCTCCACCCCCAGCAGACGGCATCAATGCCTGCTCCGCGCTCCAAGACCCTTGCATTCATCTAGCCATGGTGGGAAACGGCCAACACACACACACACACACACACACACACACACACACACACACACACAGAACACACACACACAGCACGGAAAAAGGAACTGAGCTTTTAAGGAAGTCCTGATAACTCAAAACTACAGTTGATTCAACTAAGAGTTCATTTTCAGTCTAACCAATTCACTTCTGAGTCAAAACCAAACATCTTATCGCCTATACCTGTGTTAATTCAGTCAGTAACCAACTAATCACCATTCAGTTCAGACGTCATAACTGTTCTATTTATCGCAAAGATTTATTTCTGTCTTCATTTTCCAGCCCTAGACAGCAGAATATATCCTTCCCTCGACTCTACCACACGCACACTCGAGTGTGACGTCTCGGGGAATATCAGATTCTCTGCAATGGACGATCCGTCTTGCCTTTATAACCTTGTGTATCACTACACCTATCAGTCTTCTGTTACCAATAGACTATAATACATATTGCACCACCACACACACACACGCGGGCGTTCCAAGTCCCATTAGACAACCAGGCTCACCTGGTTGTCTAATACCAACCACTCTATGCGACGAGTCTGTATAGCCTCTTAATCATTCAAAGCATCATAACCTCGCCGAATAGATCGGATGGTACTACGTTACGTCTCGTATCCTCCCTATTACAGACACCCCGGTGTGCTCTCCTGGCCAGCAGCTGGAGTACCAGGTGGCTCACCACGACACAGCCAACATCACCTGTCGGGTGGACGCCGTGCCGGACAACGTCACCTTCAGCTGGAGGTTCAACTCGTCGGGGTCGCTGCTGGAGCTCGGGGATGATCGGGCGGCGTCGTGGGGCACCACGAGCGTCTTGCCGTACACGCCAGCCTCCCCCGGGGATTACGGCCTTCTGCTGTGTACGGCGAAGAACTCGATCGGTACCCAGCACGTCCCCTGCGTCATCAACGTTACGGCCGCCAGTGAGTATACCTGCTACCTGCTTAACACGTCAGGCATGTTCCCAACCTCCTGTTGCATACTGTGTAAACAACTGCTGTGTGTGGTGTTATGTACCTTTCACTATATGAAAACAACTGATGCGTGTGATGTTATGTACCCTTCACTATACGGAAACAACTGATGTGTGTGATGTTATGTACCCTTCAGTATACGGAAACAACTGCTGTGTGTGATGTTATGTACCCTTCACCATACGGAAACAACTGATGTGTGTGTGATGTTATGTACCCTTCACTATACGGAAACAACTGCTGTGTGTGGTGTTGTGTACCCTTCACTATACGGAAACAAGTGATGTGTGTGATGTTATGTACCCTTCATTATATGGAAACAACTGATGTGTGTGATGTCATGTACCCTTCATTACATGGAAACAACTGATGTGTGTGATGTTATGTGCCCCTCACTACTATATGTTAACAAGTGCTGTGTCTGATGTTACGAACCCCTCACTATATGTAACTGTTCAACACGCATGTTCGACATCAATCGCTCACTGGTATGTGTCGTCTTAGTGTGATCTTAGCCCTATCGAGTTCTGTGGTCTTATATACTTTTAACAGGATATTTCCCATATCTATTGTGTGTAAACTTCAAGTGGTTTGTTCAATAGGAGGAACATCTGAGCATCATTCTTTTAATCATATTCGTGAGTAAGGGCTACGGTACATCCTGTGACGGCATTCTTCGACTTTACCTTTTGTCTTGTGATATATGATGGTCTGGCTAACTCTGTGGATCAGTCTAGAGAGACGTGTCCGCTGTGGGTAGTCATAAATGATCGTTTATCTAAAGATCGACAAGGTTCTCATCATGCTCCAACCTTGTGGCTTAAAAAGATTACTTAATTCCTTTCTTACCTAACTTTAGATCTCCTCTCCTGTCGTATTTTTGGCGGTGCGAGGTCAAGTTCTTCGATCGAAGGCCTTAATGAGGGGTATTTCCTAGTTACTCGTCTTCAATGAAGTGACGCGTTTAGGTTAAGATTTCTCCCTCCCTCCCTCACTCCTAAGGGGTCACAGTGGAAGCCACTTGAGACTCCCTGTATGATGACTCAGGTCTCATGCTCCCTCGCCGACACGTCATCTCGTGAATGGAGAAAAGTCACGCACAAAAAAAATTAGCTCTGCACTAAACAGGAGAAAAGTCACGCACTAGAAATGGCCCTGCGCTATGCTAAGCTGATCAAACAGACCTGAATCTTCAGACAACATCTAGAATTTCATAAGAACACAAGGGTTGTTAAACAAGAAACAACTCTGGGACATCTCAAGAAAATCTGAAACGTGATCAGTGCTTATTCGACCTCAGGGGGAAAGAATTACCATCTAGACCCAAGTATGGTAATGGTAATAAATGGTACTAAATGGTAATAATACACTGACGTCTTAGACCCCTGAGTGTAGTTCACAGTCTAGAGAAAACAGAATAGGATGAACCTCATCATTTTGCAAGGGCCTTTAACAGAGGAAGCGCTCTGGAAGGACGGTAAATCTAACGGTCAAGTGCCAAAATTTGGTGAGCCTGTAGCTCGAATTCTCCAATGTACAGCTGAAGTGTTAGTGAGGCAAACGTAAAACTTGTATGATCTACGTCATATGATGAGACTGATATAGTGCCATCTGTTCCCGGGTGACGTGAATATGATTCAGAAAATGAGGAGTGTACGAGTCCGGTCCACTGCCCGAGTCGAACCTTGTATTATTGAGAACCATTACGACTATTTTCACCCCCATGGTTAAGTATGAAGCAGCTCGGTATATCCCGATATATTCGGGAAGTATTACCGATAACAAACTGACATCAATATGGCTACCGGTGCAACTCAGAGTGAGCGATATTATCTTTCGGAATGATTATTACTCTCGAGATAACGCATTTGAATTACTGAAAATAAGGGGCGTGTGCAGGTGGCGTGCTCACGGTTGCTATCACTTTTACGAACGATCTTGATATGATTCGGAAAATAAGTGTTTTGTAACATGGATATAGCGTAAAAAGTTGTCTTAAATCATCAAGGCTTCAAATACCGTTTAGTGGGCTTAGAATACCTCAGTGATGCTCATATCTTGAACTATTCTCATGTCTGTGAATAAGGTAGCGGTACTAAACCATGAAAAAATCAAATATATATATCGATGAACGGCTGAAATGATATACGCAGTCGTTAGTAATCAGTAAGGACGAAAGTAACGGCATTTGATCATGATCCTGAATTTCAGGAGCAGGGGGTGGGGGTGGAGTGGGGGTGGTGGTGGTGGTGGTGGTGGTGTGTGTGTGTGTGTGTGTGTGTGTGTGTGTGTGTGTGTGTGTGTGTGTGTGTGAGGGGGTATGTGTGTGTGTGTGTGTTGATACACCACTATGTGATGTATTCTAACCACACCGGAGTACTTACATTATCATGTGCTTGATGAAATTTTGGGCATCGACGCAGTGACTAGCGTGATTCTGAGTAACTGTGTGTTATGGATAAGTAAAGATAGCAGGAGGAAGAGAAGAGCCAGGGATTTTTTTTTTTTTTAACGTGCAGGCACTCTCGCTGCAGGGCCAAGAGACTGGGTACTTTGATCTGTTAAAACAGCCAAAGGAAAAATAAAGATCATGCTAACTTCTTTTCTTCTTCTTCCGAAGACTAGTATTATGTTGTCTGTGCAAGCAGGTTGGAGAGTATCTTACCCAATGGTATTCTAGTGGAAAGCGAAATATATTCTGCGCACAAGTGCCTCATTATGAGATTACTGAGGCTAGACCGACACACCATCAGCAACAGGGAACATTATTTTCTCCCACTGTAGGTTAGGGAGAGTTTAACCCCTTCTGTTGATCACTCTGATACTATAGTTCCCTCTGCTCACTTGTTCTCCGCTTGTTACGTGTTCACCTACTCACCTACAGCGGGTTTATATCCTCTCCACTATATACTGTACCTCATCTTTTTCAGTGCCTGTTGTTAGGTAAGAGGATTTGCCACAACTAGCGTGTGTGAAGTTATTCTGGATGTTTTATTGTTTTATCGCGTTCTTCCTTGCTGCCTGTGAACCTGATTAACAAAATACTGTATGTAGAACCTCCACTTCACCGTGGAAAGATATATGCAACAATCGCACCTGGAAATTGAAGATAAAACGGTGAGTACTTTCTTTTATTACATCCTCAGTTTGAGGATGTAATAAACGAAAGTACTCACTGTTTTTATTTTCTCTTTCCAGTGGTGATTGTTGCAAAATGCTGTATGTTTGCCGTGCAATGTGTCTTACCACTGCGTGAGTGTTATGTGTTATCATTCAACCGTGATATTTGAAGCCTTATCAACTGTGATTCTTGTGATCTTGTTAACAGTGCCGTCTGTGTTCTCGTCAGCAGTATCTCTGTGTTGTTATCTTGTTCATTCATGACTGCATGTGATGTTCTTCACCACCTATTGTCTATTGTCCCAATCTATTGCTGCCTGCCGCTCCAGAACATAACTCATCAGTCATCTTTACTTGGCTACGTATATAAATCCTCAGATGACCTGAAGATATTCAAATCCTCATGATACTTTGTGAAGGCAGATTTCCAGCAATGACCGTACGCAACGAATAAATACTATGAGCGTATGTGACCCCTTTAACTTCAGGTCACATCATATGCTCGACCAGAGAATTTTCTAACACTAAAAGTTTCAGATGATTATCATCTGTCGACCTCTGACTCCCTGAAGTCATTAGACCGTCCCTGGTCACTACTGGTCGTATGAAGTGTGACCTCGGACACTGTAGAGATCCGCCAAGCTGTTGATGACCTCTTGACCTGTGCTATCCCCAGAGCCGCCTGACCTACTGGAGGACTGCGTCATCAGGAACCAGACGACCCACTCGGTGTTCGTGTCCTGCAAAGGGGTCCCAACCGTCCTGCCCCGCACCTTCACTATGGAGGTAAGTCACGCAACTCTTCATTTTTCAACTGGAAATGGGGTAATGTATCACACTAAGTGGCTCATATTATCCTAATCAAGGGTTTGAACTCCGTACGTGGTGGTGTTAGACACCTTGGTCAGGATCTCCCGCCGTCATGGTACTGATGACGGTAAACGGTTACCTCCACGATGACACTTCGAACTCATCAGGATACGTGCTGTAGTGTCACGAAGAATTAGATTCGCTACACATACGTACTCTGTTCAGTTTGTTGACATGAATCACCTTTAATAGGACTATGTCACGATACTCCAAATAAGTTTTGCTAACGTGAAAATAGAGTTGTTTTATATCAAAGTATGAAATTACTGAACAGTGAGGAGAAATACCATAAGTAAAAACGATAGCACCATCAAAATACAATCTGTTCTCCAATTATCAAATATTCTTTAAAACGTTCGGAAACTCTTTCCGCTTCCATTATTAGTCGACATCATTGGAGAATAATGTACGAGAATGTATACAATGCAGCGATGTTAAAATTCTGGATTCTCTTAATTCTGACCGGAGAGTTAATGGATTTTGGGGGAAAAACAAACTTCTGTGATTATGTATCCTCTACTAATAGTAATTTGTCATATTAGTTCCCTTTATGTTTCTCTCTCTCTGACCGTCCGGTATTCAAGTAAGGCTTTGGAGAGGGGTTTGTAATGCAGTCTGTTGGGTGGTGGGGAAGCCTTGGAGGTGAGTCAGTAGGTGTTTACAGATGACAAGGCTCAGGTAGCAGGATCGAGTCAGCAACTGCAGAAGCTTGTGTCTGATTTTGGAAGAGTCTGCAAAAGGAGGAAGACGAGACTTAATGGGAATGAAATTAAGATAAAAGAGATTTAATAGGGGTTGGAGAAGTCCAATTTGAGTGTGAATTCAAATGGAGAAAACCTGAAAGAATTAGAATGTTTTTAGATATTTGGGAATGGATATATTTAGCAGTAGGTGGAACTATGGAAGCTGAAGTGAACCACAGGGTTAGTTAGCGAGGGAGCAATGGTCCTGGTTGCGATGAGGAGTGTGTGGAAAGAGAAGGTCCCTGCATGAGAGGGCAAAGATGGGTGTGTTTGATGGTAAAGAAGTTCCGACGGCACTCTACAGGTGCGAGTCGCGGACCCTAAATGCAAAAGGAGGAAGTATGTACTGGAAAATGAATACCTGAGGACAAGATACGTGGTGTGAGGTGGGTTGGTCGAGTAAGTAACATCGTGAGGGAGAGGTGTGACAGTAAGCAGAGTATGTTTGAAAGAACTGGGTAGGGTATGCTGCAACGGTTGGAACATGTAGAAAGAATGAGTATGGAAAGACTAAGAGGACATGTACGTTAGAACTGGATGGAACAAGGAAGGGGAGGGGGGGGGGGGGGGACTGCCGAGGACGATATTGAGGGTGGAGTGAAAGATGCACCTAGTTATTGGGGCCTAGACATGTAGAATATTGTGAGGCGTGCAAAAGATAGGCTGAATTGGAGTCATGTGGTGTTCTGAGCGACGTGATGTGAATGGGGTGAACCAGGGCATGTGTGGAGGTTAGGGAAAACCACGCAAAGGTCTGTGGGGCTTGGCTGTCGATAGGGGAGCTCTGTTTAAATTCGTCTGTTTTGGTCTTCCGTTCGTATATACTCTCTGGGATACCATTATAACATAATATGGTAAGACTTATCATTTGAAATCTAGTGAGTTTCACTTATGAAATTCTATTCCTTTATCTTTAATATCTTCTAACGATATGTTGTTAAGATTTCTCTGTCAGTTCTATGTGTCTGATCACCTACAACGAGCTAATACTATTTGAATTAGATTAAAAGAAATAGAGCAATCACCTGCTGAAGATTTACGGTATCAGCAAAATCACTATTTTTCAATCACACTTCATGGTAATTCATTTCTATTAACATTATGTATCTAAGTCTACTCTAGCATTGTTGAACACACTCCACCACCGGATATTTGTCTGTACTTTGTCTTGTCAAAGTTAAGCTACTGATCTAGTCTCCGCATCATCTCCAAACGTGCATCATACACCTGACCCATTCGTTTCCCTTCGTAACTTCAGTTTCTCTCCTAACCCCTTACTTCTCTCAATATAAACATGAACATGGGAGACACCAACAGCGTTGTGGCTCTGGTTTCCGACGTCCTAGGGTGCGATTGCCCTGGGCAATAGCAGTACTGGCCCAGGTAGTAGTAATACTTTACAGTAAACTGTGAATAGTGACTCAGTGAAAATGTGTCCGCACTTCCTATGGTCACGGGGCTCAGGGGCTGTGGTAGCGTAATGTAAACACCACCACGACACTGACCAACACTAGCACGCCTCCAGAGTCTGAAGATGAGTAAAGGGTATCTCGATAACAATGTTTGTGATACGTTAAAATCGCTAGGTATAAATTCATGTCAGAGGCACAATTAAGAATACGCAATTGAAACATCAATTACCACGAAAAGGCGAGGTAAACCAGCTCAAATCAAACCCTTAAAACATTCGAAGTTCCAAGGATGTGGTATAACCATCGGACCATCTTGCTATAAGATATCACCTCCCTGCCTAGCATGATGGAGGAACTAGCCATCACCACCAGGTCAGTTCACAGCCAGGTGACAGCAGTAACAAGAGGCCTGGCAGATTACCCCTGAACTTTGCACCATGAGTGACTACATCCTCTTCTACCATCGCACATCAAAGCGTGGGCGATGTGTGGCACTGTACTGTCACAAGGATTTACGTCCAGCTCAGCTGAGAGGTAACGTGCCGGAAGGTCAATAGGTATTATGGGTTAAGATTTCGCCCACATTCCACCTACGCCAAAGTGGCACCATCAATGGTCTACCATCCGCTGCTCTCCACCACCTATGAGGCAATTTTTGAGCACCTTACCTACACATCTGACGCACTCAGGGCACGGTACCGTTATTCCGTGCTTGTGACTTGAAAGGATATCAATGCGATAGACTCCACCCTCCTTCATGGAAAGCTATATCTATTTCAGATTGTTCACTTTTCCACGTATACAGTCAAAACACTCTTCGCCTGATTTTTACTGATACAGCTGATCACCACCACCTACCCAAGCCTCTCCCCTCACTCTCATACGCAGCATTCATTTATCACAGCTTGCGACCCTCCGCCCCCACCGTCTGCCACCGTCCCCCAATACAAGAGGGCAGACACCAATATTTATCGGCCACTTACGGACTCAGCGAAAAGAAACTTCGGTTGGTGGGTACTGGTCATAACATGACCGAGGTGACCAATGAAGATGCTGTTGAAATCATGTGGGAGAAGTATCATGAAACCTGTGAGCAGGACTATCAACACTTCTTTCCCCAGGAGACGGAAACGCTACATCTGACCGACGCTCCCTGGACCACCCATCGCATTAAGTGATTTCTGCAGCAGCGAAATCGAACGTTCGGCAGTCGCAACAACGATCTCTACAAGCAACTTCCCAACAAAGTGCAGCGCAAAGTACGAGCCACGAAGAAGGCTTATTACCCAAACGAGGCAAATATCGGTTTACGGCAAGGTAGAACGAAAGAGCTATCTGGCTGTGACAAGTAAAGGTTCTAGCCGTTCTCTTGTGTAGAACAACACAACAATAAGAAGGCCATACACCAAATCAACAACCATATTGCCAATATCTAACAAAGATTGTCCCAACTTGACGTCAGCTTCCTCCCAGAATTGCCCACTAATCCCATTTCGAACAAAGTAGAGCAGTCTGAAGTAGCAAAGAGCCTTCAACGCCTTAAAACAAAACGCTCAACCACACCCAGTGAAACTATGCAAGGAATTCTCCCATGAATTAGCTACATCGCTAACCGCCATAATGTTTCACTCAAACAATCTAAATGCCCCATAGCTTGTAATACATTTTATGTCACAACTAACCAAATAAACCCACCCAGAGTCTTTTCATGGCTTACGCCCTGTTGCAATCACTTCAATCCCCAGTCTGATTTGTGAAAGTTTTGTGTTTGACTGGGCTTCTGCAGTTTGGAAACATGAAGTCTCTCTCCACCAGTCACTGCCTTGACTTCATCTATCGCCACTTAGAGAAACACAAGACCTCACTGGCACTCACCATCGTAAACTTAACCAAGGGTTTCAACTTGGTAAGCCATGACATCATCATCATAAAGAAAGCCATCGACCTGGGACCACAGGGGATGTCTCGTCTCGTGGCTGGTGGACTTTCTCACCGGTTGCAGCTAAATCGTCCGTTTCTGGGGAGCCACACAAGCATCACTAACCCTAACATGCGGTGTACCACAGGGCACCAAGCCGGGACTATTCTGCTTCTTCATGCTTATGAATGACACCCTGCAGAAGACCTACCTTTGGCATCACTATCAACAACAAATCCTCTACCATCAGTGCCCTTTTAGCACATCACCAACAATCTTCAGTCGTGGATTACGGCCAGCAACGTCACCATCAACCATAGCAAGACTGTGAGGATATATATCAACCTGGGTGAAGACAACATGCTGCCCACAGACATCATACTAGGCCCTGACATCCTCCGGGTTGCTGGAGACTTGAAACCTCTTGATGTCACTATAAACGACGGTTTGATCTAGAAGAGCCATGTCAACACCATCATCAAATCTTCTTCATACCGTCTGAACCATCTCCGCCGACTGAAATTACTAGGCGTCCCACCATCTGAACTCAGGAATGTCTATACCATCTTCATTCTACCAAATCTCACTTACGCCTCCCTATCCTCCACAATAAAAGCTACACAGAGGACCAGCTAGAAAGAGTGGAGAAAAGGGTATGCAAAATCACCCTGGGACCTTCTTATACCACCTACCAAAAAGCCCTCATCTTGCGAAGCCTGTCCATCCTCCGACCAACAGTTTGGCGATAAACTGCTGATATACCACCGTCACAGAGACCTTACCCCACGATGCCCCTTCGCCACGGACGTTACCACAATCGACTTGTTCTAATCACAGCCCATACAGAGAGCTATAGGAACAGTCCTATACCTACCAATGTGAACGTCGTAAACAATCCATGAACAAGTGCAAAACTATGCAAATAACCACCTTAGTTTTCTGTTAGTTGCGCTATGTGGTATGTCAACTACAGGAATACAGTAACTATACATCACTCAATGTTAAGCCAAGTGCTTAATGTATAAACCACACAATTTACTGTGCAAACATCCCTGTAAATTTGCCACGCAGTCCATGTAGATGCACAGCACCCATGTGCTTATCCAAAGTGTGGAAGTATCGATCCCAACTTAAGCTCTTTTATGATTAGTTAACTAGTAACTATTATGACCTCGCAGGTTTGCGATAAGTGTAATAACCCAACTATGTATTTTCAGTCGAATGGCTGCCAAAATCCAATAAACAATCATTTGTTTATCTATCTATCTATCTATCTATCTGTATACATATATACACCTCACTGTAGAGATGTTTGTTGATTTTCCATGGTGTAAGATATTCACGACGCTCTTGTCTAGCACATAATATCTCTTGTGATGTGTATCTCTCATCTCAATGTAATTTTGAAAAGATTTCTTACCAAGTTGTGTGTAATTGCTTTCTTATGTACACAGTTGCACTACTGAGGTTCTCTTAATGTAATTATCTTGATGAAGAAAACGTTGTTCGTCTTAATATCTTTTTTAAGGTTTTGGTCTTGTTGCGAAGCTGTTTATGTTGCGCATTTGTAAACGAAAACTGAACCTCTCATGCAAGCGTAACCGGGTGCTGCCACATTCCATTGCAGGTACGGAACTCTGAGGACCTACACCTGGTGACGAAGGTCACCAACACGACGCCTCACTTCGTGGCCTCAGGGCTTGACCCCGGCACGGCTTACACCCTCCACGTGGCCGTCCACAGCCCGATGGGAGCCTCGTCGCCTATAAAGCTACAAGCCTTCACCGTCAAGACTGCCGAGAAGAGGATGGGTGAGTCGTGTGACTCATGCATGCTGCTCGGGTTTACACAAGAATACCATTCACTTTCTGCATGATCTATAACAGAGCCAAGCACCTCTTGAAGTAGTGAAAACAGTATTTCTGTACATTCAGCATTGTCTCGTACGTGCGTGTCCTTTATACAAATGCAAATGACTCTCTCTGGTTAGATACAGGCACGCCATTTCCGCAAATACCTGACAGATTTTAATGCTCAAGGTTCACTGGGTGATTAAAGGGGGGAAATAAAAACCCACTTAATAGAAAACGTCGCTGCAGAAACTGGAGCAACAGATTATGAGATGTGCTTTTGCGAAATTGACGAGTATATAAACATTCCTCGATATTGCCTGAGGTTTCTTCATCACAACGTCTTATATGTTATCTTCAAAATTACTTCCCCAAAGTTACTTAGACCTAATCCTTCTTCCGGAATTTCACCATCAGACATTCTTCCCTCATTCGGCTGTTGGAAGGCGTGATCAGCTTTGAAATCTACAATTTGTTAGTTAAAAGGTTTTTCAAAAGTTCCAGAGGGTTGAATATTATCCGTGCCTTCCTGAACTCTAGAAAATTTGAGTATCTGTATGTCGGTAATGCCTTGGAAGGCTTTGATGCCAACATGGCTTTATATAACAATTGGGCTACTACTGATCTACACCAGTAAGACACTCTAAAAAAAAGAAAAAGAGTCCTGGAAGGCAATATCTTTTGAGGCATCTTCCATGTGGCGTCTACTGAAGACACCTAAACCTTTGACGCATGTGGTTGTAACTGATCTTAAGAAATCAGTGACCGTACTGATGATCTTAGAGTGATGTATGGATAATATTCTCTCACATGTTCCTCATCCTTCCTGCCACATTCAGCTCTGGGTTAGATCAGTCACACAGAGGTCGTTGTCAAAGACTCCATCTCAGAATAGTATAATGTATCATGTAATGTCCACAGGGAGACCTTCTCCTCTCTATCATATGTTTTACTCATGTTTATGGAATTTACTGCACTTGAAATATACAGATCATAGATATATAGAGAGTTATGTATTCCATCATTGCTCCTGGGAACAGCCCACTGTGTTCTCGTTGTTGAAATTATACGTTTTACCCTCAAGCTGCAAAATATTGTCAAAATACTTTTTAAAAAAAAAAAAAAGTTCTTTGCCATGATGCCCCATTGCCCATAATTCTAAAAAATTATGTGCTTTTCATTTTCAAAGTTAAGTCTTCGTCAAATCTGTCCAATGAAGCAGATTCTTACAGGCATTCGTCGGATGCTTCTTCTGCATAAAGAAATTTGATGCTACTACTACTACTCCTACCACTGCTACTAGTGTTTTCAAATGCCTGAAGAGATCACTCTTTAGTGTCACCAACAAATTTTTCCAAAATTCCACAACGTGTCATCCAAATATTGAATTCTGGCACATAACAACTTTTGCTTCGGATAAAAAGGAAACTACAAATGAATTCTACCCCCAAATGTCGTTAGTTTTATATTGCAAACAGTGAAGCTATAATTTCTCACACCGGCAACCAAACTTACCCTTAATATACAGGTATCATTATGGAACGTGGTTGCAAGAGACTCTAAAAACATAATCGTAAGACCGACACGTACATCAACGCTTCATCAGTGTGACCCCATATTGCTATTAACCAGATGTGTTCCTAACGTCCCACTTGTTTGTGATATCAAAGTCGTGTTACTCTCTGTATGTGTGTGTGTGTGAGCATCAGCAGCAACAACCACCTCCTCCTCCTCCTCCCTCTGCAGGTATCAGCGAGCCGGTGGAGGAGGTGCTTGGTGTGTCTCCCCTGATAGCTGTGGTGGCGGGTGCCTCGGTGGCCATCGTCATCACCCTCGTCATCATCCTGGGGCTGGCCATAAAGCACTGCCCTCGGAGGCGGCCAGCAGCGGAGGTCCCCAGCTACGCCCACGGCTCCCTCGTGTCTGACACCTCGCCTAAGGAGACGGTCAGCACATTCAGCAGACCCTCGCCAGCTTCGGAGGACCGCAACCCAGACCTCATACCACTCAAAGAAGGTGAGAGAGAGAGAGAGAGAGAGAGAGAGAGAGAGAGAGAGAGAGAGAGAGAGAGAGAGGGAGAGAGAGAGAGAGAGAGAGAGAGAGAGAGAGAGAGAGAGAGAGAGAGAGACAGGGAGGCACTTTTGGCTGGTGTGATCGTGAATGAATTCTCGCTTAAGACAACACTGATGCTACGGTTGTGATTGTAGGTGAGGACCGCAGTGCAAGATATCGACTACGATTGTTATGATTTGGGGTGAAAAAGAGTTAAGGTACAAACTCAAAGTCTTTACGGCATCAAAGTGTGGTGATCTGAGTGAAGTCTGACGAAAAATAAGCTTTATCAACACGTGGCAACAGTGACCTCAGGGTGAGGTCTGATGTAAACAATGTGCATCATATGGTATTCGATTGTCGTGCCTTAACCCTGATGGCGAGGGTAAACAAACCACGTGTTGTGGTATAAAGACACTTATGGTATAGGATAGCAATGCTTATCATGAAATCATCAGAAAGTCAAATAAATACCTTGCAAATACTGTTTGCTTACGCGTCCTCTCTCTCTCTCTCTCTCTCTCTCTCTCTCTCTCTCTCTCTCTCTCTCTCTCTCTATATATATATATATATATATATATATATATATATATATATATATATATATATATATATATATATATATATATATATATACTCATAGTTGTCATGCGCAATTAATCAAATCCACAGCCACCCATGTGAGTTGTGGGCTGTGGTCTCGTACATTGCACATGACAGCTGGAGAGTGGATGTAAGCGCATGAAGACATATCTTCGTCTAATTCTGGCGCCACCTCGCTAAAGCAGGAAACGGCGAACAACTATGAAAGACAGGAAAATATGTATATATCTGTGTGTGTGTGTGTGTGTGTGTGTGTGTGTGTGTGTGTGTGTGTGTAATGTTTCCAGAGATGTTTCTTAAATGCATTTCAGTAGGTTCATCAAGACGATGTATTTTGCTGTATCCGAAGAGGGTAACCACGTGCTGTTGACTGTTGTAGAGTGCGACTACCAGCTGGAGGAACTACGGGTGCCTAACTGCCAGGTGGTGGGCGTGGTGCCCACCTGTCACCAGCTGACCTCGCTCGCCCCAAGCCTCGGGGCACCAGGGTCGGCGGCGATGGTGGTGCCCTCCATGGGTGGGGGTGTGGTCACCAGCTGTCAGCAGCAGGACTGGGACGCCTACTACCAGCACCAGCTGCACCATCACCACCGCCACCATCGCCACCATCACCACCACCAGCCGGCGCCTCCGCCACCACCGCCCACCACCCTCGCATCCTTCACACATCACACCTGTGAGGTATATATATATATATACGGTCGTCCCCTTCAACTCTTCTCAGTTGGCTAACTATCATTCGTCCTTTAAATGACAATCAAACCGAATTACTTTACATCCACAATCAAACCGAATTACTTTACATCCACAATCAAACCGAATTACTTTACATCCACAATCAAACCGAATTACTTTACAGTCCAGGATTTCATTTTATGCTATCAGGAATTCATAATATCTGCTCTTCTGTTAACCTCAGAGATAAATTTTTGGGTTGAAGCTTTCATAGATTTTGGATAACCTATAGTTTTCAAGTCCATTTCTTTTCTGTACTATACATCATGAGAATAGAAACTTCCACTGAATGTTGATTAACATCTTTTGGCAAGTTTTGAAAGAAGCATCCAGTACCAAACGCATAGAATCATAGTCTTCCTTTATCACTGTGTGGATTCAATGATTATGAAAACAAAAGACGAATCTAGAATCAACGATAATTCACGTCACCCATGGATGATATTCTTGCCAAAATTACCAGCCAATAAATGGATAAGTACACACAGACACGGACACACACACACACACACACACACACACACACACACACACACACACACACACACAGTCCAGATGTTATCCAAGACCTTTCTAAGGAGCGTGCAACCCAAGGCTGCGATACCTCCAGTCGCTGGGAAGTGTAAACTCCTTTGGAGTGAGAAGTTCTTTGATACAGCCTCGCCAAAAGGCGACTTTTCTTTCACGGTGTAACCTGGAATGAAGAAAGGAAAGATAGGTAGAATGTTTCAGGAGAAGAACCTGTGTGTTCTGGCTCTAGATGAAACAAAACTCAAGGGTAAGGGGGAAGAATGGGTGGGGAATGTCTTAGAGACAGAGAGTCAGGGGTTAGCGCGTAGGCGAGAGCTAAGGAAGGGGTAGCACTACTGCTGACATCAGAAGTGGTGAGAATGTGTGAAATAGTGTAAGGAAGTGAGCTCCAGACTGATATGGGTGAGAATGAAAGTGGAATGCGAGAGATGGGTAATTGTTAGTTCTTTACGCACCTGGCCACATTTGGGATGATAAAAAGAGGTGAGTCTTCTAGGAACAGCTGAGTGAATGCGTCAGCAGTTATGATGTGAGAGATCGGGTGTTAGTGATAGGTGATTTAAATGCAAAAGTGAGTAATATCACAGTTGAAGGTATAACTGGGGGCATGGGATAACCAGTATTGTGAATACGAATGAGGAACAGCTTGTGGAGTTGTGTTTTGAAAAAGGACTGGACTGGGAATCCCTGGTTCAAAAAGAGCAACATACGTAAGTATACGTGGGTAAGAAGGAAAGATATTAAGAGGGCATTACTGGATTATGTACTAATTGACAGGTGCTCAAGCGAAGAGCTTCTTGGATGCGAATGAGCCAAGAGGGGTGACTAGTATGAAGTTTGGTCATTACCTGGTTAATGTGTGGGGAGCGACTTATAGAAGTTTTCCGAAAAGAGGAAACAACATGAGTGAGAAGAGGGTGGTGACAACCAGTGAGCTTGGAAAAGAGACTTCTGTGAAGAAATACCAGGACAGACTGGCAAAAGGTGCGAGTAAACGAATCTGGGCGAGTGGATGAGGAGTGGAGGTATTTAGGGAAGCAGTACTTGTATGTGCGAGAAAAGTGTATACCATTTGGAAGGATAGAAGGTGGGCAGGTGAGAAAGGGAAGTGAGTTGTCGCATGACGAGGTAAGGTTGCGAGTAAGAGAATAGAGGGTTGCCTGGGTGGTATTTACAGGGAAGGAGCATCAGAGATCAGGATATGCACAAGAAAGGGTGGTAGGAGGTCAAAAGGATGTTGCAGGGATTGATAAATCAGGGCAAATGAGAGTGCGAGTGAGAAAGTATCAGCGTACTTCAGGGAGAATAAAGAGATGCTATGGAAGGTTAATAATGTGAGAAAACAAGGGAACAAATGGGAGCATCGTTGAAGGAGACAAGCTATGTGGTGGCAACAAGCAGTGGTGAGGTGGAGGGGAGACGAAGGAGTGTTGGATGTGTTTGATGATAGGGTAGCGGGTGTTGAGTGTTTGGGGCGGGGTGGTATGCGAAGTGAGAGAATCAAGAGGAGTGGTTTGGTTAGGAGAGAAGAAGAGGTTGAATTTCTTACGAAAGGGGTTGACTGTGCTGTTGGTTATTTAGTCAGGATTTTCAATGTATGCATGGATCATGGTGAGGTGCCTGAGGATTGGTGGGAACACATGTATGGCGCCATTTATAAGAACAAGGGAGGTAGATCGAAGGTGAGTGTTCTAATTATAGAGGTATGAGTCTGTTGAATGTACCTGGGAAGTTGTCGGAGAGAGTCTGGATTAGAGGGTGATGGCATGCTATAGAGCATCAGCTTGGGAGGAACAGTATGGTCTCAGTAGTAAAGGATGCGTGGATCAGGTCTTTGCGTTGATGAATGTGTGTGAGTGAAACTTTGAGAAACAGAAGGATGCTTTGTGGAAGGTCTTACGAATAAATGTCGCAGCAGGAGAGTTATTAAAAGCAGTGAGGAATTTTCAGCAAGACAGTAGGGCCTGTGTGCCAATAGGTGGAGAGGAGGGAAAATGGTTGTAGGATACTTTAGGTTTGTGGAAGGGGTATGTGATGTCACCACGGCTTTGTATTTTGGATGGTGAGGGAGGTATATGCAGGAGTCTTGGAGAGAGTGATAGGTATGCAGTCTACAGGGGGATAATGCGGCCTGGGAAGTAAGTTGTTGTTTGCTGATAGCACGGCACTGGTGGCAGATTCGAGTAAGAACTGCAGAAGTTGGTGCCTGTATTTCGGAAAGAGTGTGAAAGAGGGAGGTTGAAAGTAAATAGGAGTAAAAGCAATGTTATTAGGTTAAGAAGTGAAGAGAGACAGGTTAATTGGGTTGCAAGTTTGAATGGAGATAATTTGGAAGAATTTATGTATTTCAGATACGTGGAAGTGGACGTAGCAGCGAATGAACCCATGGAACCAGGGGTGAGTCATAGGGTGGGTGAGGGGCGAGGGTTCTGTTATTATTAAGGAATCTATGGAAAGAGAGGTAATTATCTAGGAGGGCAAAAATGGGTATGCTTGAACGTATGTTAGTTCCAAGGATGTTATATGGATGGGAGGCACGGGTTATAGACGACAACATATGGAGGAGAGTGCATGTGTTGGAACTGAAATACTTAAAAACTGCATGGTGTTCGGAAGATTGAGTGAACGAGTATAGTTAAGAGAGCTTAACATAGTTTGGACATATGGGGAGAAGGAGCGAGGAGAGATGATTAAGAAGATACATGTGTCAGACGTGAAGAGGACAAGGAGAAAGGGAGGACTAATTGGAGATGGAAGGATGAGGCGAGAAAGATTTTGAGCGTTCGGGGCCTGAACATGCAGAAGGGTGAAAGACGTGCAAGAGATAGAGGAAAGTGAGCGATATGGACTGAACCAAGGCATGTAAAAGCAGGCGGGGGAAACCACGGAAGGTCTGTGGGGCTTGGTTGTGGATAGGGGCTGTGGTTTCAGTATAGTATACATGACACAGGTTTTTCCTTCGTCTATTCTTGGGGCTGCCTCGCTAACGCTGGAAACAGCAAACAAGTAAGAAAGAAGAGAGTTAAAAATCTATCTATGCGTGCGTGTGTGTATGTGTGTGAATATGACCATGCACATTCATGTGTGATATACATAAATGCCAGCATTTTTGCTTAAAATTGCTCCTTACTGTATCACTGAAGATATATCACTATAAACTACACCATATACCCACACCTAACAGGTAATAGCTGCTTGTAACTATGTATTTCGAACTACCTTTACCCACTTAAAATAACTTCTAATCACTTGTTGCCTACTATCAACTACCGTTATACATTATTGTCCGACCTCTTCAAACATGATTACCAACACACACACACTATTGCCTCAGCTCATCATCTATCACCCCCATCACCACCCACAACTACTCTTATCTGTAGCTACCACCGTCACAGTTTAACCACCACTTCGACTGTCACCACATGTTATCACGTAGTAAGACCAGCAGTATGAGTCAGGACAAGTACCGCTAACCCTGGGTGTGTCTGTGTATCCTGCAGGTGATGGGAGCGCCACCGCCTCCCCATCCAGAGCAGCTGGTACCCCCGCACAACTATCCCCCGCAGCCTCCCGTCTCGGGCGCCGCCTACACCACGCCCGCGCACTTCATCGGCGGGGCAGAAGCTCCACCATCGTCATCCTCGCCGCTCCTCGACCCACAAGCTCATATCCACGCCCACGTAGACTACGAAGTAGAAACATTCAGACACGAAAGCAGTGTATAGTAGGACAGCCAGGGGTGCTGTACAACTCAATCCGACTCTCATGCAATGGATTCCGTTGGTAGTGATCCATTATGATGAACGTTCGCTGGTTAATGTTACTTGATAAAGTACTCAGTGATTTGGTTTCAAACGAATAACTTATGTTGAGGCTTCGTACTTAAAACAGACCCCTTATATTATTTGATAACGAAACGTAAAGATAGTATGATGGAAAAGTGAGTTCACTGATATATATATATATATATATATATATATATATATATATATATATATATATATATATATATATATATATATATATATATATATATATATATGTAATGAGTGTATATTTGTGCTTTCTCCTCTATATCCACTCGTATTTAAATAGATGAATGAATGATATATATATGTATATATATATATATATATATATATATATATATATATATATATATATATATATATATATATATATATATATATATATATCCCTGCCATCCAAACCGCTCCATACCTAAAACCAGCCACAGTGAAAACAAACACAGTACTGACGGAATACATGCACACGGACATGAACCGACAATAATACACATCGCCATCCCTCATACTCAATTTTACACCCCAGCCTTCCAGACATACACCCATATGAGACCACACTCTCCAGACAAACACGAGTCCTACTTTCTCGTCTCCGTTCAGGACATCATCTATCCTAAGTAAACTACAAATAATGATTCAACGTGTTACACGACCCTCCATGTTTGCGATGAATCTACCACAGATAAGACACTGAACACTTACTGCGAAATTAGCCCGCACTCTCCCTACAAAGACGCACTCAGACCACCACACTTTGGCGTATGGTCCCACCACGCGGACGTGGCCGGCTGCCAAATTGCTGAGGCAGCCCTATACAGTTATACGCAGAAACACCGCTAAGAAGAGGATACACGATAATCTTGAGCGCTTTCGTGTATTACCACATCTTCAGAGGACTGGGTGAAAGAGTGAGAAAAATAGATACGATAGACGGTATGGATACAGAACCGGAGGAAACATGGAATAGGGTCATACAACTTTGTAATAAGTGAGAGGCAGGGGCTGATAAAATGGTCGGCGTGAACCACCCTCTACCTGACCTTGGGCTGAGTATGACATCACAGATGACCTCCATCAGGGAAAACCGAACCAAAGGGTCACTTACATAACACAACATAAACTCATGAATAGCTGGTAAAATCTTTTGCAATCTTTCTACGGTGATAGATTGAATTTGTACGCGCTTTGATTAGTCAATACATCATTATCATGGTGTTCAGTCGTGATGGATTTTATCGTATTTCTTTCATCTCTATCCTGGCATTTTTCCCAATTAACTGAGTGACTATTTCACTGACAGGGCTTCGGATTGCTGTGCAGTATGTATGCTGTACTTGTGTTGTTTTGTTCTCGTAACCAATCCCTTGCTCGCTCCACATATGTAAAATTCGTTGCAATCTCTGCATGGCATCTTATAAAAACAACTAGCGACCTCAATAGGAGAATTCTTGCTCAGTATACCTTTAACACTGCAACTGTTTTTAAGTATATGGACATCAAGATCTTCCAGTAATGGACAGATATTTGGCAAACTGTCGTAAGGTAAAATCACTTGATTTTTTGTAGATTTCTCTGCTTTAGGTTCAATCATACAGAAGTTCTTCATAGCGACTCTGAGTGATTTTTCAGTAAAACACTTTGGGTACAGTAATGTCTGGCTAATGATGATAAATAGTGTTAAACTCTTTATTCAGGAATTCAGGGTCACATATGCGTTAAGCCCTTAGGAACATCGATGAAAAAAGATCGCGCAGCTTTTTCATGGGGAGCAGAATGATGATATACATTAGAAGAATCATTTGTTGGTTGCCGAAAAACATTAAGTGTGAGTATCTGCTAACCCTTTGAATCTCAGAATCTACAAAAGACAGTGAACAATCGAATTCTGTTTGTACGGTAAATCTTATAGAGGGTGGAATCTAACTCTGTTTCTACGGTAAATACTATAGAGGGTAGAAGATCATTAAGAAGAGGAAAATTATTCATTTCTTTGTCACCTAGCCAGACATCATCCACATACCGATACCATTTAGCTAGTTCAGGTAAGAAACTCAAGAAACTCCGTGTATATACGACTGAGTATGAGAGAAAGGTAACTTCCCACGAATACACCGAAATTCTATAAGTAACGCTCAGCATTCAAATCAGATTTAGTGTACTTTAAGCAAAGTCCAATCAAGTCTTAAGAAAATTGTGATATATTGGCAATCAACATTGGGGAAGACATCAGGAAGAAATTTCAACAAGTCATCCACAGGAACAATAGTTAATAGGGAAGTATCAACAAAACTTACGAATTTGAAATCACAGTCCAGTTCAACAGCATTGAGCTTATCACACTAAGCTGATCATTGTTTCCAATAAGAGAACTAAGGAATGCTCCAGCTAAAGGACTGAACAAGGTAACTACCATTCATTTGGATAACTTACAGGAGACAGAACCAACTGAATAGTAATAGGTCTGAGTCTTACCTGAAACTGATGATGGTTTCTATATATGGATGATGCTTGGTGTCTCTGGTCAAGTGACGAAGACTTAAGTATTTTTCTTCCTCTACTCAATTATCTTTTTTTTCTCCCTCTTCAAAATTGACTGCCGAAATGGATTAAGATTTTTTCATTGCCTTTTCTAGATTCTGAGATTCACAGGGTTGGCAGAAAGTTTAAATCTGATGGTTCTAGGACACCTACACATGACAGGTCGCATGTACATCATTAGTCTGCACAACATGAAAGAAATAAACAGTTTGTTTTTTCAGTGATGTTCTTAAAGGGTTTCATGCCTATGTGACCCCGCATTCCTAGATAAAGAAATCAACACTATTTACAGCATTGGCCGTTAACTACAGTACTCTAAGTGCTACTTACAGCATTGGCCATTAACTACAGTACTCTTAAGTGCTAATTTTGCAATATCTTTCACAGACCTTTTATATGACTGAACGTAAAACACGTTTGTACAAAAATCTATTAGTATTACCTTATGATGATCGACCGTCAAATATTAGTCCTTTACCGGTCAAATTGAATGCACAGGTATTTAAGACAACTCCAGTGTTAAAATTGTTCTGATCAAGAATTCTCCTGTTCGGGATACTGGCTGCATTTATAAAATTCCATGCAGATATTGCAGTAGATTTTACGAAAGTGAAGCGAGCAAAGGATTAGATACTATAATAACACAGCACAAGTACCAGTATAAGCACTGGCCAACGATCTAATCCCTTGTCTGTGCACCTTAGTAGAAATGATGAATCAGTTGATTGGAAAAAATGCCACGGTTCTTGTAAAGTGTAGGGACGAAGACGAAAGAAGTACGATGGAATCTAGCATAATTCTACACCATGATGATAATGAGTTGAATATCAGCCAATGCATGTACAAATTTGATCCATATATTGTAGTGAAGACTGTAGACAGTTTCATCAGCTGTTCATGAGTTTACGTTGTATTATGTAAGTCAACCTTTTGTCTTGTTTTACCTGAGTGAGGTCCTCCGTGATATGTCAGGTCAAGGTCAGGTAGAGGGTGGATCACGTAGGCCCTTGTGCCGACCTCGCCTCTCACATATTACAAGGTTTCATGACCCCATTCCATGTTTACTCCGGTTATATACATATAAATTCTATTGCGTCTATTTTTCCTCACCGTAAGCTAGTCCCTTTGAAGATGTGGTAATATACGAAAGCGCTCAGGACTCTCGTGTTTCCATATCCTGGTAGAGTTTTTGCATTTAGGAAGTCACGTGTTGTTTTGATTTTTGCATATATATATATATATATATATATATATATATATATATATATATATATATATATATATATATATATATATAACGGGACGTTAGCAGCGATTCTGTATCTTTGTAAATACAGTCTCGTTCAAGAATTAATCACTCTAACGGACTCTTTTAATTTTTCTGCTACTGAAAGTAGCACAGCCCTTGCTGTTGGAGCCTTCAAAAAAAATAGATTATATATATATATATATATATATATATAAACGAAGTGCTTATGAACGCGCACCTTCATAGAACATACAAACTTCCAACAGCCCGGATCGATCCCGGGACCCATGTGCAACAGGCGAGAACGTTACCGCTAGGCTATGATCGTCCCTAAATGGGTAAATGACTATTTGAATACTATATATATATATATATATATATATATATATATATATATATATATATATATATATATATATATATATATATATATATATATATCCCACTACTTTATGCTTTATGAGTCCCTTGTGTCTTTATGAAACTCCTGCAGAACGCCGGGTAATGTCCACTGGTCGGGACTATGGGTCATAAAGTGAAGTGATGTTGTGTGTCAGCCTGTGTGCAGAGAGTGCAGGACAACCGAGTCGTAAGTGCTCAGGGCCTTCGTTGTGGCAGTCGCATCATGGGCATGAAGGGTTGTAAGATATGTGGAAACGCTGTTTATTGTGGACGGGATGATGTACGGAGCATTATCGGGAGAGTGTGACTGTGTTTGTCTGGGGGAGCCAACGTTGCTTCTGATGGGCTGTATGTCTGGGTAGGGGTGGAGATTAAGACTTGTGTTGGTAGGGCGGCTGTGTGGCCTTCGACGGACTATTTCAGTGTGGATGTGTTTCGATGCGGGGTGAGGGTGAGGTAAGGAGGATCAATGAGTAAAACTTACTGAAGTTTGAGGTTGGGGTGATCCCTTTAATTTCTACTTGGGGTGTAGAAGCAAAAAATATGGTAAGCATATTTTTTTTTAAACAATTTGTGCTCCATCCTATATTAGGCCTCATCTGCCTGATCTTCCATTCTCTAAAGCAAACATAACAAAGCTGCAAACCACAAAGAAAAAGAGCACTCAGAACAATCACCGGCTGCCTACCAACGATAGATTATCAATACCTGTTTAGGGAAATAAAAATCCTCAAACTTGAGTGCGCCTGTCGACTAAATATTTGGAATTACACCCAACACCCCTCCAACCCTAACCCCCCAAACTACCCCATTACAAACCACCAATCTCCAAATAGAAATAAAACGACTGTTCTTGCCTCTCACTTCTGCAATCTTTACTCACAAAGTCCCTAACCAGAACCCAATAAAATACTGACAAAACACATACATTCTCAAATGACTAGATAGACACGAAATAAGCACCCTCCTAATTCAATCCCTAACACTACCGCAAAAGGCACACACCCATCCGAAACCACACGCCCCAGAAAAACACGGGTCGCAATCTTCAGTTTACGCGCTGGAAATCACCCGTACCTACATCATCGCAAACACTGGTTCAACACATCCCAGGACCCATCATGCC
This sequence comes from Panulirus ornatus, assembly GCF_036320965.1. Lineage (NCBI taxonomy): Eukaryota > Metazoa > Arthropoda > Malacostraca > Decapoda > Palinuridae > Panulirus > Panulirus ornatus. Next base: position 12,901,255 of record NC_092227.1, on the reverse strand, counting down.
CATGATACAATTACCACAGTGAACACACTGAAGTCTTACCGGTCAACTGCCTCTCATAATATTCCCACAATGATATACACATCACTAAACTTTATAACCTGTGGTCACGCCTTGTGTATGTGGCCGGCTTCCTAGACGATGTGAGAGTTTCATAAGGATAGAAGGGACTCCTGTGGCAGGAAGTAAGCACATGCATACACTCAATATATATATATATATATATATATATATATATATATATATATATATATATATATATATATATATATATATATATATATATAATTTATACAAACACGTTTATACATAGCCCTGTTAAGTTTGCTTATATAGAGGTGATTATCCACCGGATACAATATATATATATATATATATATATATATATATATATATATATATATATATATATATATATATATATATATATATATGTAAAGAAAAAGTTGCTCAATGTTCTGGCAAAGTTATGCCAATCAAAACCATACTGCACTGAATCCAGTACTTCGATCCCACATCTCGCCAACATAGCATTATGATCGGGCTGACCCCACTCCTCTGGTTATGGTGTATCAACTTCTCAGTACGGTAATGGACATCCTCTACACGTGACCTGACGATGCTATTAACTTCTAGCCATCACAGTTGCATAACTACGTATTCTTATAACGGTGATACAGTCTTGCAGTCATGACATGGTCAACATCGCTGTAACTTGACCACTTGACCTCGCTGGGGGTCTCGTCTTTAATCATCATTACATCAGGACACCATGACCCCATGTGACGTGGTGACAGCATCCGAGAATGAAAGTAGTACACCAGAGGTTATTCCTACGGCTCACCGGATTGTAGTCGAAATATCAAAACGCTCTAACATCTCATTTCCGTGATCTAACGTTTGCCCATAGCGTTAGAATACGTGAGAAGTCTGACGCATCTTATCACGGTCGTGTGGCCTCTATTCAAGACATAGAAACATTATATAACTCATCATTACGATGGAATATCTTTGGATCATGATCAAAAGGTGCTGCAATTTTCTCACTCCTACGGTCGCACATTTTCGGGTCATGACGCAGCGGTGCTATATACCTTCGTGTTATGACGTAACGTCACTGTAACTATTCGTCCCGAGGTTTCAGTTCCTCGTCATTACATGCCGTTCCCGCCAGCTCGACGCAATACCATTACCACCACCAAGTTACCAGACTAAGGGTGTGAAGGACACAAAGATGTGGTTGTCATTAATTCCACGTCTTCTTCGCGAAGGAGGACGAAAGCGAACTTCACAGAGCTGTTGCTTTTCATCGTATGAGTGTGAGGAGAAAAGCCTCTCTCTCTACGTCTGACCTCGACAACACTGACAGTCTCAAAGGGCGCGATCAACCCTGTCCCCCTTATCCTGAACAGGCAACTGATTGAGTCACAACTCGTAGGGTTCTTACAAGCGAACGGCATGAACATGTCACCAGACGTAAGTTTATCACGTGAATGTTTGAGAAATTACTGTCGAAAATATATTGTATACCTTTTTTATTTGGCAGTTGTTAAATATATATATATATATATATATATATATATATATATATATATATATATATATATATATATATATATATATATATATATATATATATATATATATATATATATAAGCATCTTTCTACGAAGGTCAAACTCACTGATGAAAGAATATGAACTTCTGTGACGCTGGGTTGTTCATGCTGTGTGTAGAACCATTTACGTGCAGCTTCGCCAATTACCGGTGATGAGTGACACGTTTAGGTGTCATTCCCCTCACTCACCCACCACCACCTCCTCCTCCTCCAACACCTCAAGAGGCACATTCATCATGTCATGGGTCACCACGCCATCTCCAGCATCCGCGTCAGGACCGTAATCCTCATCTCATCGTCACCATCACCATCTCCCGCAGCATCTTAGTACAGCGTCATCCTCGCATCACTGGCGGCGCCACCATCGGTTCAGTCATCCCACTCCCTCCCGCTAGAAAAGAAAAGGGAAAAAGCGAGTATACTTAGCCTTCCTCGACTACCTTCAGTCACACCACCAACCTCATCATGATCAGCGAGGCTGTGCCTATGTAGTACATAACCCTTGTTACCTTCTCTCTCTCTCTCTCTCTCTCTCTCTCTCTCTCTCTCTCTCTCTCTCTCTCTCTCTCTCTCTCTCTCTACGTGCGGCAGAGTACGTAGTTTGCCGTTTCCTTTCGCCTCCCGCCGTCAGTGCGAGGTGATCGCGTCCACGCGCCTCCTCCCTCCCTAAGACACCAAAACGTTCATGGGAGAATCGTCATCACCAGGTTCGTGCGGGAGGTTAATGTCGACTGTCCTTTGACCATCACGACCGCTTTTTTTTATCTCCATTTCTCATTGTGTGCGCCCATCATATGGGGAGGAGGTCTTCCTCGCTCCTTGGGAATTTGAATATATCTTTCATCACTATTTTTCTTCGGTAGCGTATCTGGTTACTGGATAGCATTCCCCTCTTTGCTCACTGGAGGCTTCTTAAACATCCCTTTTTCCCGAGATGTGTTTTGCTTCCTATTCGTTATCAACATGTAGAGCGCAGACCAAACGAAAATAGCCAGAATTACATTCACCACTTTTTCTGTTTTCTTTTTCTTTTAAAGTTTAATTCCAAGACTTCGGACAGATGTGATGCTTTGCTCCCTGCTTCGGAAGAGTTGTTTTGAGTCATTGTATACCTGCTTTTAAAAACATACTGGTGTAAATGTTTTTGCCTGGTATCCAGGCAGAGAATTCTAAGACAAATTTTCTAAACCGAGGCGGTTAGAAAATTGGTTCGTAATCTACCTTTCGGTCAAGTGTACATGGACCACTGACACAGATCAATGGTGGTCAAAAAAGAAAGAAAAGAAAAGAAAAAGTTTTGGGCTTGGGAAGAGTTGAGATTATGAACATTCTATCTGAGAGGAATTGTTAACGACAGGATGACCACGAACAACGTGACACTCAAGGATGGTTAGGGGTCAGAGTGGTTAGGGATGTTACGACTTAACCATGGGGTCTGGAGCACACCATCAAGAAATAGTATGGATGATGACCAAACCCCCACCCACTTGAAAAAAAAAAATGAATTCAACCATGAGAATTCCTGATTTGATATTTCATATACATCATTGTTATTAAGTTTTATTACTGCTCATACCATTTAAATGTATTGCTAAGTGACATTTATGTCACCTATGCCATCATTCATCATCAATGTAACAGGTGCATTATTTCATGAATTGTCATATCGAACGGCATCAATCCATTGTAAGATATAAGTATCTCAACATATTATATTTCAATGCATTTACGATGCATGTTTATTTGGTATAAAAGATACGATTCCTTTTTTTGTTTTTTACATTCTTCTCTACAGGACCAAACAGGATAAGTCTTTTGCCCTTATTCAAGACTCAAGATCAAGACATGGTACTACTGTTGATTTTATTAACATGAAATGTAAATGTACTTTTAGAAAAAAAAAAAAACTCACTCTCCTTGATTTCAGACAGAGCCAATGTTTTTTACCTGTGGTTGCCAAGAATCACTCTTAACTCTCTTGCTGTGTCTCCCTCAAACTTCTCCCGGGTTATTGAGATCAAAAATGTTGAAAAAAATGTGACTGCAGTATTTACCTAGATCCTATGACAATAGCTTAGTCAGAATGGCTATATGGTACACCATCAAACTTGCGCTACGTTGCGTATTTTCTATTTCACGAATTCCATTTTCTTTTTCGGAAAACGCGTAGCACTGAACTTCAGTTTGCTGTAACGCCTAGGACTGAACTTCAGTTTGATATAAAGCCTAGTACTGAACTTCAGTTTGATATATCACGTAACACTGAACTTCATTTTGATATAACACGTAATGCTGAACTTCAGTATGATATAACGCGAAGTACTGAACACCAGTAAGCTATAACGCGAAGTACTGAACACCAGTATGATATAACGCGTAGTGCTGAACATCACTTTGATATAACGCGAAGTACTGATCTTCAGCTTGATACAACCCGTAATAATGAACTCCAGTACGTAAGAGCGCGTAGCGCTGAATATCAGTATGTTAAACGCGTAGCGCTGAACTTCAGTTTGATAAACGCATAGCACTGAACTTCAATACGATACAACGCATAGTACTGAAGTCCAGTTTGTTATATTACCCCTTTGTGTTTCCATCTGGAGACCGTATCTCATGAATTCATCACCACGAATCATTCTCATCTTAACCACGTATCATATACAAGCGACTAAGATGCTGTCATGGGATCGTAAAGCTCCTCTTGAGATGCTGCTGCAGTGGAAACGGACGGGAATGAGCGACAGAGGCCTGGACTGTGTTATCAAAGCGTTGAGCGGTGACACGCGCCAGTGGGTTTATCTTCCTAATGTTCGACCCTCACAGACATCATCAGGGACGCCGCAATGGTGCATCGTCCTGGTTGCTGTTGTAGGAAAATGTATCTAAAATGTTCATGTAGATTTGTACGATGTTTTCTATGGCACAATCAAAGCATAATGTTACAAGGTCTTTCTTTTTTACTCTCCTGAAGAACATGGGTTATTGCCTTTCTACTTAATGATAGTCAATCAGCGCTTCGGTATTGGGAATATAGCAACAGAAAACAGTATGAGAAGAAAACTATGACTTCTACAAGAAAAATGAGATAAAAAAAAAGTCTAAATAAGGTTTCCAATGGCCTTTAGTGGAGCTGTTTTTGTTTGTTGTCTGAGATTAAACCTGTCTATTACTCAGGAGATGCGGGACCCATGTTCTGGGGCAGCCCGCCGGTGGTGAGGGACCTAAGCACTGGGCCTAGCTAGGGGAGGTTGGGCTTGTTATCCCCCAACCAACCCCCAGGAGAGCTAGGCAAGATGACATGGCCAAGTCGCGGGTGAAAGGCTCCATGTCACAAACTTATGGAGTCGGTCAATGGAGGATTAAACTAGTGAACGGCTAGCCAGATGACCCATGATACATCGATGGTCACTGGCTAAAACTTCATCTGATGTCCATGAGTTCAGGCCAAAACAACAGCAATATCAAAATAAACAACAAACATTTACTTTCATAACTGAATACAACGTAATGAAAGTCATCATCTTTACGTTAAATGAAACAGTAAAATATATTATCATGCTTCATATGGTCGACAGATACCAAAAGATATGAAGCGAATTCTCAAGAGCTTTTCAATCCATGCAATCATTTCTCCTTGCGGACAGACAGATACAAAATGAATACGAAACGAATTCTCAGGAAGCTACTGAACCTGTAATAATATGAATATTTAATAACGACGTATTGGTCCCTATACAATATTCAGCATGGAGAATAGGCCCCATACTGAGATCTCGAAGGAAATCTATTTTAAGAAAAGAAAACATATATATAGGCAATGAATACGTCAGGGTATTTTAGAAGCCAAGAACTTTTCTTTCAGAATTGGAATGTATTGAACGGCATCAGTGCTTGATATGAAAATATAAAAAACTCATTATGCTTCCTCTGGCCGCCAAATATTAAATATTATTTATGAAGTACATGATGAAGAAATATCTTAAAGGTGTAATCCTTTAAATGCTTTCTTACAGGCCTATATGGCCCCTGAATAATATTTGAATCCCAGTTTCGTAAAAGGCAAGGGGGATAAAGGTTCAAACAGAGGTTTAGGTTTAACTGTACCTGGTAAGTTGTAAGGAAGGGCACTAATCGAGATGGTGATGGCATTTACAGAGCATCAGACTGGGGAGGAACAATATGAATCAGAAGGTTAACCTCAGTTTGTAACTATAGAGAAGTGAGGTCGTAGAGGGTGACCTGTGTCCTAATCTCATCACCTGTCTCTAAATTCATTTGCTGACCCCGCCCAGTGGCGCTGGTGTATCATATCTGGGTCCTCTTTGCCTGTACTCAGTCCTGACGATGTAATTATACGAAAGCGCTTAACACTTCGTATTTTCGGTGTCCTTGTGGTTTTACCCGCATGTGTATGTATGTGTGTGTGTGTGTGTGTGTGTGTGTGTGTGTGTGTGTGTGTGTGTGTGTGTGTGTGATGACAAATATGGAGACCATAAGGTAATAGAGACACAAGGTTGGGGCAGAGATATGCTAGATGTTTCGACGCAACATCTTCCTCAAGTAGGATAACACGAACTTCATGTACACACTAGCCTCCCATCCGTTTAGTTCACCCATTGGCTAGTCTGGTCCGTAGCCCTGCTCTTCTCGCGGACCACTCACATATTGCAATGACACCTCAAGCTCTCCGTAACTGGTTAAACCCGACCGAGTATGTGTGGAAACTTCAACTCGTATATGTGTGTTGCTTCCAGAGATTCCACGGTCTTCTTTCTCGCCCACTAGACAACACCAGGTTCCGTCCCATTTGGGTATGTGTCCCTTCTCATCTACGTGTACCGTGAGAGCATTCGACATACTATCGCTCTTTAAAACTCCTATGTTCCTCGTCATTCTTCCTTTTAACCCACGCGGGTTCACCGAAATAGTCTTGCTGGCATCTACTGCAAGGACTTCTATACACCAAGCCTAGATCTGTTACTGATGCTGTCCCGCCTACTTTGTTTAGCCACAATTTTCCTTCCAGACGATGCAGCAATGCTCACTTCGTCCCCTTTCAAGAAATCATCAATGAATTGTGCGTTCTGTGAGTCAGGCAACACTAAGAACCTATTTACTGACACATTATTCGCCTCGTTATCATCATTAACTCTATGTTACACCTTGTCTTTCTCTCTGCCATATATTCCTGGCTTTGCTCTGAAGTAAAATGAGCTGACTCTTGGTATAGCCCAGCTTTAGGAACGCTTCTGCCACGCAATTCACGTCCTATTCCATGTGTTCTTCACCGCATATCATGAAGGCCCTGAGAAAGAATCCTATGGTCGTGATAACTGTGTCAATCAGAGAGACGTGAACGAAACTGCTCTCTCTTAGTAGGCTTCCAATACATCAAAAATCTTAGGCCCAGATCAGTCCACAAAATTAAAGTGTCTGTGAATGTAAGTTTCCCAGAGTCCTCTTTTTTTTTTTTTCTTTCGATTGTCAACTGTATCCTATGGATAACCTCGTCCAGTCGTCTGAGTATGTCTTGCAGGCAGCTCTTCTCAGTGTATTCACAAACACATCGTCTATCTACCATTGGTCTGTTGCTGAAGAAATATCTTTTTGCACCTAAAGTTTTACAATTTGGACATGAACATTGATATGAGATGGTGATCCTTCAATTTAGTCTCGATTCAGACTAGTACACCCATAGATCATGCAAATATATCGCTATTCAACTTTTGCAATAAAAGAAAAACATTGACAGAGATATATCTAACGAAAGATATTATGATTTATTTACCCGTTTGCTATTCACAGGGGAAATCTATACATAAAAAAAAGAAAATGAAGAGGGGGGGAAATTTTAGCCCGATGCTCAGCAGAGACTTTATGTCATGCAGGGAATAAGGCCGTGGGATTTAGGGGATTTTTTACGTTGCTCAGGATAAACAGAAGAAAAAGTTATTGAAATAAGTTCTTGAAGTATGTATATATATATATATATATATATATATATATATATATATATATATATATATATATATATATATATATATATATATATATAGGATCTAGTAAGTCACAGCGATGGTAGCTTGAGACTTGGCTACTGAACAATAGCAGGGAACTGGGAGCTATGAACAGCACAAAATGCCTTCCAAGAATGAGAGAGAGAGAGAGAGAGAGAGAGAGAGAGAGAGAGAGAGAGAGAGAGAGAGAGAGAGAGAGAGAGAGAGAGAGAGAGAGAGAGAGAGAGAGAGAGAGAGAGAGAGAGAGAGAGAGAGAGAGAGAGAGAGAGAGAGAGAGAGAGAGAGAGAGAGAGAATGTGTGTGTGTGTGTGTGTGTGTGTGTGTGTGTGTGTGTGTGTGTGTGTGTGTGTGGACAAGTGAAGTACCCTCACCCGTATTATGGTAGTGGACTTGGTGTGAGCGAATGAGGCTTGATGCGCCCTGACGCTTCAGGCAGGGTAAAGGGTCAAGAGTAAAATGTCAGGAAGCGTCACATGAGGAACGAAGGTGAGGCAACAGATGACGGCTGAGGGTAAGGCAAGAGACACGAGTTAAGGACTGGACGTAATTCAAGGATAGATTATCCAAGCGTGTGAGTGAAGCAGGAAATGTCATTTCAGTCTGTGGGTAAAGCAGGAAACATTATTCAAGTCTTTTGGGAAAAGAGACAACATTATTGAAACCTGTGGGTGAAAGAGGAAAAATTATTCAAATCTGTGATTAAAACAAGTGTGAGATGAAAACCAGGAACTGATGCTGGAGGCGAAGACTAGATACATGATTGGGACACTGAAAGATGCGATGAAATATAACACTGATAACAGATTATGGAGAAATTGATATGTGATCATCGTTTACAAATATACTTTGTTTTCCAGTGCTTATATAAAATGGTTGACCTTCAAATATCAAAACGTGAAATTTTATGTGCGACTCTGTTATTCACGAGACAGGTGTACAAAAAGCTGAATATTATAGGCAATGTTCTCATCAGATTTTCCACCACTCACGTAGGAATGAACGTGTAAATGGCAGAAGTGTTTTGATAATACATGTGAGAAGTATCAATACAGGCCTGATATGGGGAATGTGAGTGGTACCAAGAGGAGAGTGTGCATGAAAAATGAAAAATGAAACACCGAGAAGAGTTCAGGCAAAAACAATAAAAAGTAAAACAATAATTTCTTAAACACGATCTCAATGTACACCACACAGACTGGTTTTATTCTACGAAGGATAATCATCCATGTGGAGTTGAGGCCCTTTGTTTATCCCTCTTCAGTAGTTTGGAACAGCTAATTAAAAGCCAATTACAAGATCCTAATCGCCACGACTATTCCATTAGCAAACTAGACCTTTTTATATTATTTCAGACCCCTCTCACTATAGACACATCATTAACACTTCCTAAGGTTTCTCAGTCTTTAATACCTCCTTTGGTTCCCTTGCTCAGTCCTTAGTACCTCCTTTGGTTCCCTTGCTCAGTCTTTAGTACCTCCTTTGGTTCCCTTGCTCAGTCCTTAGTACCTCCTTTGGTTCCCTTGCTCAGTCTCTAACACCACCTTTGGTTCCCTTGCTCAGTCCTTAGTACCTCCTTTGGTTCCCTTGCTCAGACTTTAATACCTCCTTTGGCTAGAGTCATTACTACCTCCTTAGGTTCCTCTGGTCACAGTCTTCAATACCTCATTAGGTTCCTCTGACCACAGTCTTTGATACCTCATTTGGTTCCTCTGTTTACAGTCTTTAACACCTCATTTGGTTCCTCTGGTCACTGTCTTGCCTCTGTCATTGTCTACATGGCACTTTCTCCCACCTCGAATCGCCAACTTTGGCACTTTTGGGAGGGATCATCCGTCCTCCTTACGCAGCATTTGTGCCGACTTCCCTTGAGACCAGTACTGCTACACTGCTCGGGAAGCCTCCAGTTGTGTTGTCCGTATAGCAGAGGCCATCTTGTTCTGGAATGGAGTCGTTTGATCCTTCTACCCAAATTTCACCTCCTGAATCGCGGTTTGATCGTTCTTGCTTTAATCCTTGTCGTATCAGGGACCAAGCACTCCGGGCTGTCAAATTTTCCCCTTCTACTAGATCCCATTCTGCTTGCATTCGTCTAGGAATCAATGCACAGCCGTTCTTCGTAGTTGAGCACACTTTCATCAAAAGGAAACATAATCTAACTTCCTCCTCGAGGTCCTTATCGCGATGCACCTCTAATTCAACCTTTCTTCCGATCTTTTTATAAAGAAGAATCAGTAATTCTTCCGAGGCTAAAGTCAGACATCTTATTTTCTTCTAACTCCACTATGGATTATTTCACTTCTACTCCGATCTTTCCATCTCTTGCTACAGAGCCAATGCCCTCTCCTATATCTTCCCTGTGCAAAATCTTCTTAGTTCTCTTATTTGGACAAGGCTTATGGACCGGGTGGCAAACCTCCCCTAGTCTTAAAGGAGTGTGCCTGTAAGTTACTTGCTATCCATGTCCTCCTGTATCGTCACCGCATAAAAACCCAAACATTTCCTTCCTCTAGGAAGCATACTTTGGTGCAGCCTATCAGTAAGAAAAGAGATCCTTGTAACTCTTCTGATTTACGTCTCTCTTTGCTTTCATTTCTGCTATTTATAAATCCATCGAAACTCTCCTAAATTCCCACTTTCTTAAGCATTTATGATTGCATTTCCTTCTTTCAGAGTTTTCGTATTTTAAGGTCCACCTGTGATCTCATCTATGTGACTCACCTTTAGTTCTCCTCTCGTAAGAGTTTTAGTGAATGGTTTGTTATGATCCTTTGGGATCTCTAAAGCATCTACTAGAGAGTAGCACAAGTCTTTGCTAGCTCTGATGTATAGTTTTTTCCTCTAGTCATTCTATAACGGGTGTCACTCAGAGCCATGTCTCCCTCTTGCTCCGGAAACAGGTGTCGCATTCCACCCTATTTCTTCGCCCCCCAAAAAGATTTTCCTTCTACCTGCAACTTAATTCACTTTTATAATGTCGGCTCCACTCCACATGCTCTTCCTCCTGCCTTCATTCTGCTACTGTTCTTCTTTTATGAATCATATTTTCTCTTTTAATTCAGACCTGTGAAACATTCCAAAACGAGAAAACAGCAAACGTGGTTAAATTCAACAGAGCAAAAACGTAATTTGTTGCTATATTTTTTTTCGGTTCTCACTCGTTCCGTCTAATCAGTTTAAAAGCACCACAATCTAACTCTGTGATAATATAAACATGTTGGGTATAATTCTACGCTAATGACCGTACTCTACATACCTAATTCACTTTCCCTCCCTAAATCACTTGGACACTCTTTCTTTTTCTTGCACTGAACATACTTACTCTATTTATTGGAATCTGCGTTACATCGCAGAATGGGGAACCCTTAGGCTGGTTAAATTCAAGAGTGCAAAAACGTAGGTTTCACCTGTCTCTCTAACATCACCCACAAGCCTGCGAGAAAATGGCATATGGTCTAAGAATTATTCTTTTGGAGGAAGCAGCTTGACGACGAGGGTCTAAACAACAAGATACGGGAAGTTCATGGGCCTGAACCTCATCCAACCAAGCAATCCACCTCTTCCTGAACTTCACTTGTGTCCTATTATCCAATTGCACTGCCCCACATTTCAACCCTCCAACGGTAATGACGAGTTCGGTACAAGCATATCATTCACTATAGCTAGGAAACCCTACATAATGAATATCGCAAAATCTGCTTCTCAAAAGCTGGGAATGTTGCACAGGAGCTACAATTATGTCTCCTGGGACCAGCCTTTCCATATCAACAGAAGCCTCATTCAAGCTAGTATGAAATACTGCTCAAAATGTTTGGGTGGCTCTTTGTCACCTCAATCCAGAGTGGAGTCAAAGGCCTTCCACGTTATCTCCTTTCCTGCTGTGAGTTCTTCCTCTTCAAAAACAGTGCATACGGTAATTTCTGAAGCTTTTTTTTTTTCCAGTTATAGTCGGATACGATACTGGACATAATATTCGGTGGAAAAGCAGCCTTCGTCACACATCTATTTACACACACACACACACACACACACACACACACACACACACACACACACACACACACACACACACACACACATCATATTAGCTCAGTCCTTTTAATCGGAATCGAAGCCAAGAGAAATTCCAGGAAATAGATTAATGATATTCATACGAGTAATATGTAATCGACCATCTTCAGGAGGAATGGGGTCTAATAATGTAATGGCAGAGGACATAATCTCTCACTGAGATGTTCAGGATACGAGTCGAGTTGAATGGATCTCATTACGTAGCCGAAGGAACTGCGTTAGAGGAAGCCAGTCACGTATGGGTAATGAGGACTGGATGTATTGTTAACGTGGAAAAAATTCAGGTCTGCTTAACGAACTCATCTATTTGCCTTTACTGAAATATTCCTGGAAAAGATGATATACCATCTGCAGAATTGAGATGCTTTTGTACTAGTACACTGCTCACTGAGTGTCAGAGCTCGGTGCCCTTTTAGACACTCTGGAAATCATTTACCTTGTTGTTGAGGAATTAGTCTTTTATTTTTAGATGAAGCTCGAATATTTTTGCTACCTGTTCGAGGTAGTAAATATGGATATATTCTTTTTTCTGGTATCGTATATTTCTTTAACTGTCATTGGAATGAGAGCAGGGAGTTGTAAATAGTGTATACGTTAGTGCAATGTGAAATGTTTGTAATGGGGAACCGTTGATCCAGTGGTTACATGGGGAAAGGTATATGTGAACTGGAGCATTTCTATTGTTCGTGTGGCAGTGCATCAGAGTGAAGAATGGAGGCAATAGGGAGGATGGATCGATGGAGTGTTTGTGATGATGAAATGGGAATCTACGTGGCACAGGGCAGAGTACGCTTACGTGACTCTTTAGTTATCTGAAACGTTCTTCTTCCTCCAGGTTCTCTCCTTCAAAATCAGACTCCATCCAACCTATCTTTCTCTCTCCTGCTACACTCAATAACCACAACTTTATTCCCAGGAACTCTCAATTTTCCTCCTTCACATACCATACTAAACTTAGACACCGGTTTTTGCAGCTTCTCAGTCGAGTCTGCCACCAGAGCCGTGTCATCAGCAAACAGCAACTGACTCGCTTCCTTGATCCCCCATCCCCGGTAGACTGCAGACCCACCCCTTGCTCTAAGACCCTCACCATCCCATCCATAAACCGATTAAACAGCTACGATGACATCACACACACCACTGTTACAGACCTACCTTCACATGGAAAACTGACCCTCCTTTCATCCTACTCGCGCAAAAGTCTTACTCTTTAGATAAAGTTCCGCACTGCTTCTAGCACCTCGTCTCCCACACCATATATTCGTAACACCTTCCACAAAGCATCTGTATCAGTCCCAGGATTAGCTTTCTCTAAATCCATAAATACCACATGCAAATCTTCCTTTTCTTTTAAGTATTTCGCACGCAGATTCTTCAAAGCAAAAACTTGATCCATACATCCTTTACCATTCAAGAAGCCATATTGCTCCTCCACATCATGTTGTTCTGTACATGCCACTATCTCCTCAGTCATCCCTATCCATACATTTTACCAGGTATACTCAACAAAGTTATTCCTTATGTAATTCAAACATTCACTTTTGTTCCCCTGTCTTTATACAATGGTATTATACCGGCATTTCGCCGACTCTCTCACTCAGCTTCATCCCAAACACTGGACTCTCATCCTCACTCCTTTAGCTGCCGGATGCAAAAACACTGACAAATATCCACCGCTTGTAATGCTCTTCCATTCTACCAAGATCAGTTTGGGACTCACTTTTTTTACACTCATTCACACATTCCCACAATTCGTCCTTCAGCAAACTAACCCCAGACTTTACCTCAAGGGCATTCCCAAATCATTCTTTCCCTAGAATATCTAAGTTCCTCTCTACAGACCTACTTCTTATGTCTTTCGTTTCATCCTAGTTCTATATATATATATATATATGGATATTCATTCACCCCAGCATGAGCCTTGGAGGAAAATGAGCACTCCTTTGCTGCCTCCTCTGTGCTAAGTTCTAGGAATATTTACATGTCATTAGTAAAATCGAAAGGTAAGGTGAAGTATGGATTCTGCTGAACTGTAAAAGGTGAATGGGGAAAACAATTGAGCTTAATATGCTCTAGCGACCTAAATCTAACTTAAGTGTGAGTTTCTGATATCTTCCAGTATCATAAGAAGCATCGAAAGGTTACACTGGTCTGTTGCTGCTTGAGTTCCTTTATGTCTTATTATCATGTTACTGTCATTATTATCATGATTATCATTATCATTATTATCATTATTACTATTATTATTATTATTATTATTATTATTATTATCATTATCATTATTATCATTATTATTATTATTATTATTATTATTATTATTATTATTATTATTATTATTATTATCATTATTATTATTACTATTATTATTTTCATTATTATTATCATTACTATCATTATTATCATCATTATTATCATTGTTGTTGTTATCATCATTATTATTATTATTATTATTATTATTATTATTATTATTATTATTATTATTATCATTATTATTATTATCATTATCATCATTACTATCATTATCATTATCATAATCACTAATTTCCTCAGCCAGCCGGTGGTCGACCTTTGAATGAATGAATTTAGTTTGGATCACTGTGTAAGGTAGGTATGAAATTCCACATTTATCACACACTCATCTTCAGTAAACCACACCATCAAAACACGTTCATCTTCACTTACATACATCTTCACATCATCCTCGTCTTCACCACATCTTTATCTTCACCACATCTTCATCCTCACTGCATTTTCATTATCACAGCTTTATGATCATTAAGACGCCTTCAATGTCCCAGAATATTCATTATATTCTGATCTTTACTAAGCTTGGATCATTGTTATCACTATATCATTCTTCACACTCTCTCCACAATACCCTTATCTATACGAAGCAAAGTTCAGCGAAAGGCCATCTTCCGCTGGTCTTGATCATCATAAACTCTTATCTTCACTACACTTTGTTCTTGAACCTAGTTCGCTGTGCTGTTTTGAATTAATCTTCACAATATCCTTTTTTTTTCCCATTAAACTTGGTTTGTTATACTCTTCTTTAATTCACCTTCATCTTCATCAAGCGAGATTCACTACACCCTCATCTTCACATATCATAGTCTTCACTAAGCTAAGCTCAAGGCCGGCTGAACTTTTAGCACACACACACACACACACACACACACACACACACACACACACACACAGAAACACAACAATATTATCAATATATAGATTATTTCTATTCTTATTAAATAATTTCTATTTCTATTATCAGATGTACTGATGAATTACGGAAGCTTTTCTTTTTATTAATCATGACAAAAAAATATTTCATATGCAGACCAGCAATTCCAGTATGTTTGTACTAACTTGAAATTCAAAGAATTCAGTAATGTTTTAGTCTAGTAAGATGAACCTGTTCATCAAATGATAAACCACGTAATATCTTAATTGTCTTCAGGTAACAGTTGGTATGCCTTCATAATTGGATTCGTCTCGGACAGAGGTCCTCGCAGTTAAAGGAGAACTGTTACATTAGATCAGATAATAAAAACGAATAGGTTATAGCGAATTCAGTGTATAACGGACGAAAATAATTGACTTGCGTGTACCTGACCTGAGGTGAAGCGAGCAAGGGGCGTGTAATCAAGGTGCATCGAGTACCAAACGTCTTGGTTCATTATCATAAACTCTTTCAAGAATGGTTTCGAGCACACATCGATCTCCCACATCCATATTCGGCAGCTATCGAGGCGGACCATGACACAAAGCACAGAGGAATACGTGAGAGGGAGGCCCAGCTAGCCGTGAGAGATGGCGCCTGCTGGCGGGGTTGCAATAGTGCCCAGCCAGATGCCAATAGATGGAGCGATAGGGGTCAGCTGTAGGAGGAGGTGTGTTTAGAAACAGAATACCAGTAGCCTGGAGGATGATCCAGTAGGACGACTGTTACAGGAAGGAGGATGTGAATGCAAGTAAGGTGCCAAAAACATCAACAGAATAGGATCTACTCAAGGAAAGTGTGAAGATGAATGCTTATCGATGGAAAAATTTATACCTATCGGGCCATCATCCAAGCAGGGAGGATGTTAAGGGACGAGATGACACTGAGAGAGCAGTGCCAGGGAGAGGAGGGATGTCAGAGAGAAAGAGAACGGCAGTGAGTAATGGGGTGTCAGGTAGGAAGGCGAGACGGAAGCAGTGGAGAAGATGCCAGCAAGGGGAGACGATGTAGTTGTAGGCGGGCAGAACCAGCGGGGGAAATTTATCGGTCCACAGTGATTACAACGCAAGACAAATGGATGCCAGCGAAATAACTTATTGTCCTATGGTAGTGAGGGTGGCGGAGGGAGGGGGGGAGGTCAGGATCGTAAACCAGACGCACCGGGTGGAAAGGATGTGATTGCCAGGTTGAGAGAGAGAGAGAGAGAGAGAGAGAGAGAGAGAGAGAGAGAGAGAGAGAGAGAGAGAGAGAGAGAGAGAGAGAGGGGGGGGGAGAGGGGGGGAGAAATTGTTGCATAGAAAGAAGTTGATGGATTGTTTAGAATCATTTGCCGCGTTAGAGAGAGAGAGAGAGAGAGAGAGAGAGAGAGAGAGAGAGAGAGAGAGAGAGAGAGACACACACAAACCCATTAGTCCGAGCGAGGTGGCGGGACCTTAACACTGCTGAAAAAGCGATGTAGTCCCTCCTTATAATTATTGAAAGCAAAGGACATTAAACAAAGGCTCTCTCCCCACCCGTAGCTCCCTCCGGCAACGCGCCGTACAGGATCCAGGAAGATGAAATACCATGCAGAATCTCTGGAGGAAATCTTCGCAAGGAAATCAGAAATAGGAGTGAATATGAATTTCCCTTACGTCCCATCACCAAATATATGACTTTGCCTTACGTCCCATCACCAAATATATGACTTTGCCTTACGTCCCATCACCAAATATATGACTTTGCCTTACGTCCCATCACCAAATATATGACTTTGCCTTATGTCCCATCACCAGATATATGCATTTGTTTACCCCTTCCCTCTAGACAAAAGCAATGATAAAGTCACGCTGTAACTTCCAGCCCCGCGACGTATATATACATTACTCCTGATATGGAAAGGCTGTGCAGAATTTCCTCCTTGTTCGTTTAAAGCAGGCGACACAGATTAATCCACGTTACCGCATTATGATCAAGGCGAGGTCAGTGGTTGAGAAGATAATATATACCACTGCGTTATGATGATCAGCGAAATAAATTGTCCAATACCGGAGAGTGGCAGGCGATGATCAAGCCTAATTTTGAAGATATTAACAGTGTTGCTCTGAGCAACATATTCTGGGAGCTAATTCCTTGAGGTGATAATGTCATTGGTGAGGAAATATTTCATGTAATCCAGATTAACTCTGTGAAGTCTAAGTTTCAATCTATTTCCTCTCTCTGGTGGCACTAGGGGGAAAAGTAGGTTTCTAAACTGACATTGTTGATAAACCGAGCCAGAGAGACTCAAACTTCTATCCCCCAGTGTCGTGTTTATCTCTGAACATAGGAAATAACACCTATAACAGAAACAGAAAGACTGAATGGATAGAAGACTGTCAAAACGCTGTAGTATCTTTTTTTTTCATATCTAACCTTCTGTCCTTCATCATCGAGATAGCACACATGTAACCTTTAACTATCATGTATAATATACCAAAACCAGAGCCCATTATATTCACAGGTAAGACCAGTCTATGATTTACCTTCACCTCTTTATCTGCCTTGGTTCAGCCAGTTGACAACAAATCATCATTCATATACCATGTCGATGTAGATCATTCTGTCCTGAATGTTCGGGTTCGATTCCCCAAAGTCCCTTTCACTCCGTTCATCCATCTCCTCCTTGGTCTCCCCCTTCCCTTTGTTCACTTTACATCTGTCGAACATCCTCGTGGTCAGTCTCTCCTTGCTCATCCTCTCCATGAGTCCAAACCATTTCAGCACACCTTGCTTGGCCCTCTCAAGTAGACTATGGTTCACACAACAACTCCATGTGACACCGTCTTTCTTTACGTGATCACGTCGTCTCACCACATATCGTCTCCTCAGTCATTTCATCTCCTACGCATTCACCCTCCTCCTTTCCTTTCCACTGAGAGTCCTAGACTCACAACCATGCAACATTTTCGGGACAACTATACCTTAAAAGATACCCAATGTTTAACCTTAAAGGCCGTGCGACCTCTCTTTGCTGATCAGTACACCCAGGACCTTACGCCATTCTTCCTCAGAGTCGCTCACTTCAGCTCCCATGGCTCCATCCGCAGCCACGTCCACTCCCAGGCAACACGCGAGGATAAAAAAAAAAAAAGAGAGAGAAAAAAAATCCTCCCCAGTGAAAAAAAGCTGCTCAGAGACTTTTGTTGGAGATCAGAAAAGTCACCGCGGCACGGATGGAACACCTCTGATGTTAATGGGAGGCTTTTACCAACATGTTTCGTGGTCTTTTGCTCTTATTTCTCTTCTTTCCCCCTGGACTCTGGATACCAAGGTATGTTTGTAGCGAGGGAAGTATGGCTCGCTGCCTCTCTGCTATGATGTACCTATATTGATAAGCAAGTTCTTGTTTTCAGTGAAATACTGTAGCTACAAACTGAGGCAATGATCGCTCGATTGTAGCTACAAACTGAGGCACTGACTGCTCGTCTGTAGCTACAAACTGAGGCACTGATTGCTCGACTGTAGCTACAAACTGAGGCACTGATTGCTCGACTGTAGCTACAAACTGAGGCACTGATTGCTCGTCTGTAGCTACAAACTGAGGCACTGATTGCTCGACTGTAGCTACAAACTGAGGCACTGATTGCTCGTCTGTAGCTACAAACTGAGGCACTGATTGCTCGACTGTAGCTACAAACTGAGGCATGGGTTGCTCGACTGCATCACACTGTGTGCTGCGATGTCATATGATATCCGAGACTGGAGTGTTACAACAGATGATACAGAGCACAGCAGATGATAGCTCCACTCCTGATTTCATATCGCGCTACTGATAGCTGATGCTGCTACAAACATCCATGTTGTTTTTTTGGCTAGAATATATCTAGCACATCTCGAACTGTATAGAAAACTGTGGTGTCTGCTCAACCAATCACTATCTGTTGTACCGTAAGCGCACAGATTTCTAAACCTGATTTAAAATTTCATGTTTCGTATTTTTTCAGAGTAACAAAATGCGTCATGGTTAATGAAAAAGGTAAAAAAAAAAATAACAAATCCTCTTTATACAGGAGAGTAATCATTTTTCAGATAATAAATAAGCGTCCTTTATGGATTATAAATGAATAACTTATGATATTCCATCACCACTATATTGACGTTATGATAACTACATTTTCAGCGGGGTTTTAAGACTTTATACATTTCGCAAACAGATAAATGTAATTCTAACGTTCATTTAAATGTTATTACTTTGATGTAAATAGTCTTTGAGGCCGGTACTCTGTTCACGTTTTCCAGTTTTTATTACCCAAACAGATTATCTTTTTATTTAATTTGGCCGGGAGTCGGGACCACGCTTTTCAGTACGTAATAGCTTCTAACTAAATTCTGTCACTTTCCATTTTTTCCTTATTTTTTATGAGGACGAAACCCGCATCGGTGATCAAGGACATCAGGTGAAAACGAAGACCTTGAAAGGTTATCGATAAGGTTTAAGAAGATACATATGATTTACCCCATTATCACTAAATTCCATTAACGTTACCATGTTACCTGGAATGTTGTGGTGTAATATTACTGATACATTACCGATCTTCGGCTGTTCGAGGTTACATCTTGCATGATAAGGTCACCGTTGGCGAGGCTGTGTCATCGCCAGGAACAGAGCACACTCTCGATGAAGAACTCGTCGCTCCAGAGGAGGAGTGTATCCTGCCCCTGCTGCTGAGTGTATCGTAGCCTTGCAGCTGCTGCAGGACCACAGTACACAAAATATTCGCTAACACCAGCATCATTTCAGAAAGGGGTCCTAGGATAATATATGTATATATATATATATATATATATATATATATATATATATATATATATATATATATATATATATATATATATATATATATATATATATATATATATATATATATTCCTATGAGTCGACGGGGAAAATGAAACACGATAAAACCCAAGTGCACTTTCGTGTAATAATCACATCATCATGGGAGACACAAGAGAGAAATATAAGTCAGTTGATCTATATCGAACAGACGAAACTAGGACGCCATTTGGTAAACATGTGGTTGTCCAAAACATACAACGAGCGTTCATAAACTTATCATTTTACAAATTTTATCAACAATAAAGTTATCTAATTTGTATATACACAATCAGACACCCTATCTGGAGCCTTGAAGGGTGATGAGTACTCCCAGCTTGGCTCACTCTTCCATGCCATCTTCTATTAAACTGAAATACAAGTAGGGAAGGGTTTCTAACCCCCCATTCCCATCTCTCTTAGTCGCTTTCTACGTGGGGAATACGTGAGTAGCATTCTTTTTCCCTTAACCCAAGGGACAGGGGATTGGCTTCAACCTTACCTGGCACATCGTCTACCTTCGAGAACAGCTACTGTAGTATTTATTGTAAATACCTTCCAAAAGTACCTCTCATACCACACCCACCTTTCCCTCAACCTTATTTCTGTGACGACCCATATCGGTATCTATACGGTTGTTGAGTCCTCACCCAAGAAAAAAATGATTGCTTACTTATTAATAAATTTTCATTAATACCGTGAGACTACGGGAACTAAGGGAACTAAAATAACCGCACTGATTATAAAGCAAACAGAGCAAAACGACCCGCGCTTAACGACGTTTTCAAAACACGCATTGACGCAGGAGTGCTGGCGATTTTGGCTTTCAAACAGATGTGTTTTGCTAGCCGTGGAGAGGTCCTGATGTCCTCACGACCCCAAGAGAAATGCTCGGCGATTCCAGTTAGGGTTGTGATTCCAGGGTTGGGAAATTCTTGCCCTTACTGTAATGCCCTAGCTTCTGTGAAGGAGGGAGGGAAGGGGATCGTTTCGTGAAGAAGGAGGATGGTCTTGCCCATCCACCATGGTGGCTGCAACTAAACTGTTTTCACATTCCTGAAACGTAAAAGTTACTTTGCTGAGAAACCCATTAAGCTATACATAGGATCCCTATGGATCTCTGTGTCCACCAGCGTCCCACGTCACAATTAATCAGGCAGATTACCACTGTACAGTTCTAGTTCCCTATCGTTACTCTGTAGATCGTCTGATGTCTGATCTATATAGTTCATAATGTTCAATCTCCGAGGACGCATATCATATCCATTTTGAGGAGCAAGTGCGACTTCAATAGCTGCCTCGTGGTGAGGTAACCTCAGTTATCCGGGGTAAGGTGAAACGGATTCCATAAACTTTATCTTCTGTAAAGTGGTTACCAAATCCCTCGTGAGTCTCTCTCGTGTTCCGAGGTTTCAACTACAAACTCTCTCCATGAAGCTTCTTCACAACTCTATCCCGACCAGAAAAACTTCCTGGACCACCTCTTTCCTATACCCATTTCATGACTGAATGAATGCGTGTTGTTCGTCGCAATTCTATGGTGGAAAGTAAGTATGTCCTCGTTCACCCTTGGGAGGCAAGGGTTTTCATTGCAAAAATACATTTTGTAACTGGACTAACATAGTCTGTCGAAGCTTAGAACACAAGAGTTCGTGAGGTAAACTCATTTTTTCATATAGAATAATGTGTGGGGAATCACCTACAGAGATATTCAAAGCTTAGTTAAAGACACGCTAGACATCAGGTATTACCGTAACCTAGACTGACTTTAACCACTTCCCCCATTGCCTCCGACACTTTCCTAGTCGTCCCTTTTATAAGACCATAGTTCACTGGGTGGAAGAAAATACGGTTGCAGTTTTCACTCAGCAAAGAGTCATCAAAAAGCGACCCGTTATCAGACATGACGATTCTAGTCGCATGACAGCATTTTGTAATGCCCCGACGACCAAGTTCACCGACTTATCAGGTAGGGTCGCTAGTCCACAAAAGTTAGAGAAACCATCAACCATCTCCAAAGAAAAAATATATTTATCACCACTCTCTCCAAAGCTATCTAGGAAGACCTTCTCGCAAGGAGCATCAGACACGTGTTGTATTGACATTGGTCCTGGTACTGACATTCCCTTTAATGCAACACACAGGTGATACTATCCACATATTTCCTTATATCCCACGTCATCCTTGGCCAGGAGAACTTTAGCCGAGCTTTCTTAACTGCCCTTTTCTTAACCTGGCAGTACACTTCCAGGAATCATTTTACACCAACATCAACACATATTAGACTATGGTTCCAGGCACCACAAGCAGCAAGACTTCCTTACTTCGAGAACTACCACTATTCAAGGCTGTCTGCCAGTACAAGAAATTGTTTCGAGCCACGCGGATCCTATGGGAACAACTGGTTCACTTGAAATGGTCTGATCTCCCCTTAAGTATGAAATAATAAAACCATAACGTGGGTCCCACATCTATAAACTAGCTATTTCTTCTTCAGTACCGTCATA
This sequence comes from Panulirus ornatus, assembly GCF_036320965.1. NCBI lineage: Eukaryota > Metazoa > Arthropoda > Malacostraca > Decapoda > Palinuridae > Panulirus > Panulirus ornatus. The sequence goes on along the minus strand of NC_092227.1, from coordinate 12,878,988 downwards.
AATAAGCGAAAACCAGGGCTATATTCCTTGAAATAGCATCTGTCGGTTTTAAGCCTTTCCTTGCAGATGTACAAATGTAGGGGCTAAACTTTTGCACTGTGAAGTGCAGGTGGACCATATCTTTTCTTTTTACTTATGATTTCTGTCATTAAATACTTGTACTACTCTAAGCGCGACGGTAATCCAAAGATATTTTTCTCTTTTCAGACAATGCATAAACACCTCGATCACAAGGGATCTTTCTGCATCTTAAGTGGGCACTCGGTGTTCAGGGAGACAAGAGACTTTTTCTTGTAGCATTCCAGACAAATAATTTCCGTCTACCTCATCTGCCAAATTGACCCACTCTTCACCTTAGGACTTTCCTATCTGAACGTCCAAAATACCAGAACCCTGAGAATCCAGGGGAAACATCTGAAAACTATTTCTTGCCGGGATGGTATAATCACTCATCAAGTTGCAGGCATTTGCCAAAGTCCCGGCGCCTGCCTGCCTCCTTCCTCCCTCACCCCACAAGCTAATGATAATGGGGACGCCTACCTTGGACTTGCCTCGGTGAACTGCTAGAGGTGCCACTCTTCAACCTACAATCATTCCTGGTGAGTCTTGCCCTATCATGAGTCTGGCGATCAGGAAGGTTTTGGCAGTCCTCTGTAATATGGCCTCTACTTGCAAAAAAATCAAAAACACCTCATCCCACTTCTCTGTTTCATCGACACTCGTCAGCAACATGGCTCGTATTCTGATACTGAAAACAGGCAACATGACTCCTAAGGTCCTACAAATCGTGGTTGTGCAGTCTATCTACAGGTGATACACTTACCAGTAATGGCTCCTCTGGCAGAACTCCTGCTAGCTGCTCGACCAGGCTTCGTGACGACCAGGTCATCATCCTTCTGAGGAAAGAAAAAAAAAATCTTAGCGAGCACATCTACCTACTTCCCTTAAGCCCTCAATACTATAGCCAAAGACGATGACGTTGTCTTTGTCAAGACGGGTCTGAGCGTTATTGCATGTAGGTCTGGACACTCTCCAGGAAGCTATGACCATGACAGCTCCGAGTAACCATCTTACCGGGAGCTTCGATTGAAACATAATGCCCGCCTTCGTGTCAACACCTCCTAAATCTTGGGCAAGTCTGTTTGATGAGACACCAGAAACTCGCTATGATCTACGAAACCAAGAAGTATTTCAATAGACTTCTGGCTGTAATCTTCTGATGAACGAAGCTCGATCGCCTCTGTAGGCTTTGTAGGTTCAAACAGACCCGTACCATAATTGTCTAGAAATCCTTTCCAAGGCCATACCTAATGGCAAGTGTGAAGTCGTGTCGCTCTATTTCATTATAAAGATTATTGCTATCTTCCTGGATCAAAGAGCTATTTCTTTCCTTTACAGGTGGGAGAGGTGATACCATCCATGTACGTCTCGATCTTCGCAAAACACTCGAAGATCTTGTGTACAACCCTTAACGAGGAAATGTAACACCTGCTCTATCCTGAGCATGCAAAGACTAGTTAATTTTGATTATTCATATAGTCATTACTCCGGGACCAATTTCTGTGGGAGTCCTGGTGTTACACAAGACCTATTTATAAAGGCTCCTGCAGCCTAAGGCTGCGCTACTTCCAGTAGGAAGGAAATGTAGACTCCTTTGACGACGAGACTGTACTCCTAATGATACAGCCTCACCAAAGTGACTTTTCACTCGCGATGTAACCTCGGGTGGTCGGAGTTCGGTAAAGCACACACGCACACACACACACACACACACACACACACACACACACACACACACACGGGTTAACAAAAGGAAGGAACATTCAACATTCATAACAATTATATGCATATCATGGGAACAGGTAACCTTAGTAACACCTATTATTTAAAGTAAGTAGTATAATCACATTATCATTTCATGCAAACCACACAACAACACATCAATAAAAAAATATTCAGTTACGTAAGGCCAACAGAGACGAGAACTAAAATAACTAAAATAATCAAAACTAACTATTCTGGAAATTGGCGAAAAGCAGGAGGAGTCATGTATGCTCCTGAAATGACGTAATAATCGCCATTTCATCTTGAACAATCTAATCTACTGTTACGTACATGAAACAGATACATTGACCCAGGGTCCAAGCGAGGAGATGAGAGTGTAATGACAGTGTAATGGTCTCTGAATTATCTTTAACACTTGAAGGTGTTAAATGATCTTTCGTCTGGTGAGTGTAGTAGCTTTATGATGACGAACGGCCTTTATGACCCGGGCACTTTATCAGACCTCGAGCCTAAACAACGAACCAACCATAAAAAAAAACATCGCAAAAGTCTTTGGAAATAACGTGAATACAATACACACGCCTGGAAGCCTACACTGCGCAGATGTTGAAGACGTTGTTGACAGGTCGGGTCACGAGGTGGTGTCTTGAAAGATCCAACAGAACTCACTGAATTTGCACGCCTTCCGAGCATGGAAAGCCACAGGCAGATACTTTCGTATTCCTCCTGTAGTAGTTGTGGGTGCTGAGTGAACAAAGGAAGACTCGTCCATTGCCGACTCGTACAGCTGGCGTGTCTATGTGGTTAGGGCAAGGTGCGATCATGGCTGTAGGTGGCGCTGCTACAGTACTTAGCCGGAGGTTAGGATGGGCTCAAGGCGCTAAATCCCGCCTACTGTATTTGCGCTCATGATAACATAGCAGGACCTCTCATGACCGCTAGGATGTCACTAAACACGTTACCAAGGTGTAGATCAGACCTGATGGTTGAGGAACGACAGGCGGGTGGACGAATGAAAATTGAATAACCAGTAATAGGCTGTCCAGAGAGTGAAGGTGGAAGGTACCGTATGGAGTTTGAGTGAGGGAGATAGTAGAGCCTAGCTCAAGCTTAGCCACGAAGCACTGCAGTAGGAACTGTCACTGGCTCATACTGGGATTCGAGGGTTTGAAACTTCGTTAACGACCTGTCTGGGTCTTAGGTACGAGTAATATGTACCACATGACATAAGTCCCTCACCAACGTGATATATATATAATATAAAGTAAAGGCGCAGTTCTTCCCCAATGAGTATAACGTTATTGTGTAAGTTTACTTATACACTTGAATGCGTAACTTGTAAAACCAATCCGGTGATTTCATCAACAGCGGCTAAAGACCAAAACTGGTTTTCTTTTGATGAAGAATTAGTTTGAGATTTACAGTATCTAGGTCAAAGTATTCACATGCCATGCACATCACCACTGACAGCCCTCACAAGCCCGTCGGAAGCAGCCATCTGGGCGTTTTTTTCTGAATTTGCAACATGGCACACCAGTCATGCTCGGGGACTGGAAGTTTCCACTGAAACAATAGGTAACCGGAAAACCCTCACATGGAAGCATTTATTCTTGTGGACACACGATGCAACAGAACCAGATGGCATCCGTCCCTGCGTTTGGCATGAGAGGAGGGACACGTGCTTGCTGAACTTTTCTTCGTCTACTCAGAAACACAAAATTTTTCCTTCATCATCGAAGTAGGAAATGGCATAACCTTCTCCCAGAGAAGGGTTTCACTGTTCTAACCTCTCTGAATACTGTCTTGTTCGATATGTATCATCTCCGAAATCTTAGAGTCTGTTCTCAATTGCCATTTTCTTAACACGTTTGTATCTCAGAGTCTGCCCTGATCATCTGTATGGATTTCGCAGGCGAAACCATCCGGTGATATCCTTTCCTATCATACTAATGTTTGTTCATCCTCTCTGGGTAACTCTGGGGAATCCTTTGTTGTAGCTTTTGATACATTGAAAGGTTTTGAACCTAGCGTGGGTTCGAGATCTAACTCCGTAATTATCTACGGATCAATTTCACTATCAACAATCCTGTCCCTCTATTTATGAATGATTGTCTTTCAATAGACAATCAGATCCTTTCATACTCTGGGGACTCAACACTCCTCTCCTACACGTCTTTCAGATCGGTTCTGTCTCTTGCTCTACTGCGTCTGCCTCTTCAACCACAAATCTAAGTAGGCTTTCCCAGTAGGGAGGCCGTGATCCAGGTAATTTCAATGTCTCTAAAACCTACTTTCTACTCTCAGTATTTCTTTTTCTAAAGCCCCTCATGATTTCCTTATACCCTCCGATGGCTCTATAATTTCACCACCCCTCACAGGAACATACTTGGCATTAATGAAGCTTCTTATCTATCTTGGAACGCCACAAGACACAAATAACAAGTCCACCTCAAAGACAGTGAAAGTCCTATTCAGACGCTGAGAATTCTTCTGCCCGAACACTTGCTCCGATATACGAAGGACGGATTCGTCTTACTGTACAGTACCGCTAACACATCTTGGGAAGTTCGTAGTTTACATAATCAACACAGGGGAGTTCAAAGCAGTGGAGGTGATCACCCCCCCCCCCAGTCTTACCTTAAAACTTTGAACCCACCTGCCCAGTTGCACAGTCTTGGTTCTCTTTCCCTTCCCTGTCGCTATCACTTCGATTTCTGCTCCTTAGGACTGGATAGTTTTACGCTCTCAGCACAGTTACGTCTCATATTAGTTGGAAAGTCACCGCGTCATATGATTACTGGGTGACTGTTAGGAACTGAAGGGTAGGCCGTTTTGGTGTCTTTGCTTCTTTCATGACAGCGCTAAACTTTGGAACTTTATACCTTCTTTAGTTTTCCCTAACAGCTACGAGTCTCCTCTTTTTTATGACGCAAGTGCTCCACTTCCCTTGAAGCTCTTAGGCTGTGCATCTCCTCATTTCCCTATACGTCATTTTAGCCCTGTTTCGCATTTCACGATAAGCCAGGCATCGAGAAGGATTATCATAATGGTGTTGTAGGGTCAGCAGTATGATGTGAGAGCGTCAACAGTCTGAGGTAAGAAGCTTATCCCCTAACGTATGTGATGGTGCAACACTTGTGCATGACGGAACTAACCTTTCTGGTCATATGTGGCCTACCCTTTTAATCTCACCTCTCAGGGTCAGGTCAAATACCACACCATCATGGCCAAGGGTTGCACTGCAGTACAGATGGCTATATTCACATAATCTCGTGTGTGTAATGGAAAAAAAAAATATACATTTATTTCAAACTTCGTTAAAACCTCATATCAATCTGCAACAGACGTTTTCCCAATCTGCAACTAGTTTAGCTGAGAACATAGAACGAAAGCAACAATATACTGAAATAGCGGCGTTTTACATTTGGAACTGCTCACTTATATAACATTTTACAGGTGCAGTTGCTCGCTCACATCACGTTTTACAGTTGCACCAGCTCACTTACATCACGTTCTATCGTTGCAATTGCTCGCTTACCTCACGTTTTTTACAGTTGCAACTGCTCACTCACATTACGTTTTACATATGCAACTGCTCACATACATTACGGTTTACAATTGCAACTGCTCACATATATTATGGTTTACACTTGCGAGTGCTCATTTACATTACGTTTTACAGCTGCAGGTGCGTTCACTCACATCATGTGTTACGGGAGCAACTACTTGCGTTACAATCGAAAGTCGTTTGACATTTACTAGCGTCAAGTCTCACTCTTCCATTTCTGGATAAATTCTTATCATATCGTGTGACTCAGTCATAGGAGTAAGTTTCCATAAATTGTGGTAAACTGAATTGATAAGACTTTCGGTGACGATCATAATGAAAACAAATGATGTAAATTCAACCATAAAATACGATTTTTTTTTTTGGGGGGGGAGGTGAATCAAATATGCAGAAATCTACTTCCAAGAAAGCAAGGCATAAAGTTGGTGCTTCCCGCTCGAACGCTGTTTTCCACTGTCTGGAGATTATCAAGAATTTGTGGAACACAATAGCAAAATCTACGAGGGTCCTGCCACACATCTGGTGGTTGATGGGGTAAGGTACAGACGCTACGACTATGATGATCACCCACAAGAAATTCCCTAAAATCAGGAGTTTGGGGAAGTGATCTCGATGCATTCGTAAACAATACGTGGGAGGAAATCTAAACTAAGAGTAATTTAAATGTCTTAGAACTTCGTGTGTCTGTATAAAATTGGGAAAGATCAGTGAAGGGATAAACGTATTTTGCTAGTGTTACTACATTTCTCATTGTGCATTTTTTCTTAAGGACTCTTAGGAAAAAGGAAGCCACCAGGGTTGGTACAGGTTTTCCTTAACAGCACACCAGTGGAGGTGGTAGAGGTCCCTTAACAACACACCACTGGAGGTGGTACTTGTCCCTTAACAACACACCACTGGAGGTGGTACTGGTCCCTTAACAACACACCACTGGAGGTGGTACTGGTCCCTTAACAACACACCACTGGAGGTGGTACTGGTCCCTTAACAACACACTACACAGGGTTAGTTGTGCACTGAACAACGGTGAATACTGTGGCTTATAAAAATGATTATGAATGTATACACGTAAGAAATGTGCTCTTAGACTCTCCTGAGGCTGGTTCCTGTGCGTGAAATGCCCACGAATAAAATAAAGAGAAGCAACAAAGCTTTCGAAATACTATCGTCCATCCCTGCTACGTGGAGGGATCCTGCACTGATGAACATGTGGATACAAGTGAGTGGATGAATTTCCCCTCCGGTTCTATCTATCAAATCAGGTATCTTCTATCTTTCTAAGTGACCTAATACAATCAAAGAGACGATAGATCAATTCAGTTCGAGACAATCCAGTCATCTATTTATACTCCTGAATCGCACTTAGTGAAATGAAGCCTGAATTTGGAGACACAAAAAAAGGAAATACAAAGCTTTATTGCTAGTGCAATGACCTCCTGTTCTACAGTGAATATCTTGATACGTATACCTCATCCTTGTATGATTTACGGCGACGAATGGATAGGTTATACACATGGAGGTCAACCACATGATGCTCAAATGCGCCGCTGGAGGCTAAATAGTGCGGTATAGAGAGGCAAATAATGTAGTGTACGAGGGTAAACACTGTGGTCTTGAAGGATCAACACAGCTGCTCTGGAGGGCTGACAATGTAGTAGTGATAGGAAGACATGGTGCTGGAGGGTACGACCAGCGAGGTATTTTAAAGGTGAACAATATTGTTCGTGCGAACGTCAACTCTCGTTCAACTCTCGTTCAAATGTCAGCAGCGTGACGCTGAGAGGGATCTACATACATTGTATTACCTGGGGGACTGCAGCGTGGAGTGGAGACATTACTAGACTGGTGTGAACAGGTAAGTGCTGGTGGGGACAAAAACCAGTCTGCTGTCGGAGAATGTCAAGATACTCCAACAGTATATATATATATATATATATATATATATATATATATATATATATATATATATATATATATATATATATATATATACATTACATACACTCAATAAAGTATTTACAGTAGTACTGCAATAAAAACCACACAGAGATAGCTGTAGCCCACAAAATATTAAACCTGATTAAACACAGGGAATAACGAAGGAGCAAAGCACTACCCTGAGCAACTCCAATATGTCAAGACCCGACCTACCAGTTATTATGTCACGGGGAAGAATATCCACGAATAAATCTTCCAGTCTGTTGATACTGTAAGTCTGTCTGGCATTCCCTGTTAATGGACATGACTGAACTACATGCCTCTCGGTTTGTACGAGGACACACACACACACACACACACACACACACACACACACACACACGTTGCAGGAGTGAAAGGTGGCCACGCCCCCGCCTGGCAGTTCCAGCACCACGTCTCCACAAGCAGACTGTGTCCAGACACTCATGGAACCTCGTCAATGATATGCGGTGGCCGCAACTCATCCATGCATCACGTGTTTCCTCCTGTAAATATCATGCACCGAGAAATTTGTGTTAAACTTCTTTGTATACAAGACACCTTGACGAGTCAGAGTTTGCAACAGCGTTGTGGGCATTCCCGACTAATGATGACATATGTGGAACTTCATTTCTGATGGACTCTCTCACAAATCACCCCGTATGTGTATGATAAATCCCTGGCAATACTATTGGCAAGTGGCAAAAGATCGTTGTGTGCTCAGTCGATCTTACGGGCCACATTTCATTAAAGAATTTACGTTGCTTCGATTTGATTAAATCTAGTATGGACGGGTAGCCTGCCTGGGCGTATCACACCTGGTTCTATGTCGTCCTTCTCACGTCTAACAGTTGCCGTAACGCCTAGGTATACAGCGTAATGACGGGTTTGATATATCAGGCCCACACCAAGACTTGCATCCGTTCATGAGAGAAGACATGAACGACGCGTCACACACCCGTCGCTTCACAAGGGATGGCACATCGTTGCTCTTACGGACAGACGATACAAACTTCGATGCATGACACGGCTTATTCTTCGCGAGTATTCTGACCAGCCCAGAGGACAGAGAACCGTCACTCGCGAGCAGAGAACCTACGTAACCTTAACTCGCACGCTGCTCTGTCACCAACTCGTTCACAAGGATCGGCTTAGGGTCCCTATTTTCACCATTTACTACAAAGAAATGAATTCTATTATTGTTTCCTGACATGCGATAGCCTCGACAAAACTGGTGCAGTAACTCTACCAATTTTTTCTAATTATACCATGTTTCCCTGTCGACAATAACTTAGTGTCGTCCACCATTACTGAAATATGTAACCATTCTAAAAAAAATCTCCAGGAGTTAATTGGAAGTAGTAGTAGCCAGTCAGCCTGGTCATACCCAGTACACGATAGTTGGACACTGCATTGTATCCCATCCTTTGGTTTGCTGTCGACCATACGCGTGGATAGTTTCTGTAGAAAGCCACATGTCTTGCGACAACTAGTAAGGTGTACAATATACCCAAGCCCCTCAATGAGACGTCGCTTGTTATACGTATATTCATGGACCAGGTCGTATGTGGCTACTGCAGGATAAGCAGGTGACTGATGGATCATCACGTACTAACCAGATGAGGGCCACGGAAGTGTATATACTTCAGAAAACCGAGGCATTCGTCTCAACAGTATGTTTTAAGGGTTAATTATGTTCTGGTGGTCTTCATCTGTTCTTCCGCTCTTTCCCCTTTCTTGCAACCCATTCCTCCAGGAGCCCGCCCTTTTCCCTGTCTCTCACCTCTCTCTCTCTCTCTCTCTCTCTCTCTCTATATATATATATATATATATATATATATATATATATATATATATATATATATATATATATATATATATATATAAATTCCTTTTTTTTTCTCATACCATTCATTTCCTGCGTTAGCGAGGTAGCGTTAAGAACAGAGGACTGAGCCTTTGAGGGAAATCCTCACTTGGTCCCCTTCTCTGTTCCTTCTTTTGGAAAATTAAAAACGAGAGGGTAGGATTTCCAGCCCCCTGTTCCCTCCCCTTTTAGTTGCCTTTTACGACACGCAAGGAATAAGTAGGAAGTGTTCTTTCTCCCCTATTCTCAGGGTAAATATATATATATATATATATATATATATATATATATATATATATATATATATATATATATATATATATACATATCGTGGAGATACACGAGCCGTTAAGTTACAGAAGAAAAGAAGATTAAAGAGACAAAGACATGCAAGAACTGAGAAAAAGAAGAAGGGAAGATAACATGAGACGAAGATGTTAGGCAAAGTTAAACACACGAGTTGAGAAAATACGAGCGAAGTCAGAAAATATGATTTAAAAAAACGTACACACACACACACACACACACACACACACACACACACACAACACACACACACACACACACACACACACACACACACACACACACACACACACACACACACAAATAAAAAACCCAGAGTGAACACCGCAATTAAGTTTACCATGAAATGCGTTCAATGTTTCATATCGCCGAAGTCAATCAAGGTCGGTCTCAAGGAATGAGCGAGGAGGTGAACCCCAAGTAGGAGGCAGCCATTGAAGTAAACACGAACCAATAAAATATTTGAGTAAAAGAGAAAACAAAAAAGTCTTCAAGATGAGACGAGGGTAAACACTGGAGGTGCATCGAGAAACACGATGACAGAGACAAAGATGTATGCATGTATCTCTCTCTCTCTCTCTCTCTCTCTCTCTCTCTCTCTCTCTCTCTCTCTCTCTCTCTCTCTCTCCTCTCTCTCTCCTCTCTCTCTCTCTCTCTCTCTCTCTCTCTCTCTCTCTCTCTCTCTCTCTCTCTCTCTCCACAGCAAGACTGGACTTTGATTTAGGTAGTAAAAGGGTTGATTAGAGGGACTGAGGCTGTTTGGAATGGAGACAGTCATAGAGAAATCTATGATACGAGGCGTGGACAACAGAGATGGTCTGGGAGACTAAAGACTGTAAAGAAAAATCCGTAATTGATGCATTTAAGCTAAGGACGACGCAGTTAGAAGCTGACTGTGAACTATAATCATTCTCAAGCACTTCGGCGGGCTCACTATACATTGGAAATTATATATCATTGTATATAATTGAATTATATTAAATGATTCATACATTACCTTCATTTGGGTTCAAAGTACCGGTATCTTTTTTTGAAGATAAAACTCTACAATAAAACTGTCAGTAAATGACAGGTAAAGCTATATGTCTTATCTCTTACCTGTGTATTGAGTGTGAATGATTTTCTTTTTTGTTTTGAATTTTGCTCAACTCTGAGGCTGTCCTCACAGGGTAGTTATGTCGCTGAGTCCTTTCCTTTAAGGATTTACCAATACGGCCAACATGCACCTGTACAGACGACTTTTCTATTCTTTATATGACGGACCTCTTTGTTATCAGAGAATTACTGGGAGAAAGACAGACAACAGAGCGCCCATTGGCCCATGTCAGGGTTATCTGTTCTAAACTTAAATCTTCCTACTTCTATCCTATATGGATGGGGTAAGGACAGAGTAGCAAGAAGGATTCCTTCCCATTCCCCCCTTACAACAGCCAACAGGAAAAAGAATGGAGGAAATACCATGATTCGGTGGAGCAAGCCTACGTGGAATCCAACAAGATAGAACCAATGAGAAATCCTATTGCTGTATCCCACCCGTTACTACTACACTTCAATATATTTCGTAGGTGCTAGAATGGAAGAAAATGAAATAAGGTCTTCATGAAATTTGGGAGATGACTGAAATGAAGAAATCTTTGCTTGGCGGGTCTTTTAAGGTGTTTATAGCCTTTACATATACGCCGTTTGACGGCAACTTACCCATGAAAGCACCAAAAGCAAGAGTAGAGAGAAGAAAAGAAAATCTTTGATAACAAGTGGAGGGAATATCAATCTTCAGGTAGAGGGAATACAGAAATACAGAATAAAGAAATATAGACTATAGAGATTTCTATAATCTTCATCAGTGACCCCAAGTACCTCTCATAACGCCATAACGATAACCACAACATTGACAAATATGTCTCACATTATAACCAGACAACAGATGGTTCCACCCTCAGAACACTGCCTGGCCCCTCAATACAAAGAAAACTATGATCTTTCACATACACTGCCTGGCCCCTTAATATAAACAAAGAAGATTATGATCTTTTACATAGAAAATACACCAGAACACAAAGGAACGCAAAGTAATTCAAACAGCAAACAGACTACTGGATCCTTACAAGGCTTTTAGCAACAGTGGAGGAGATCAGTGTCTCATACTTTTATTGCTTGTGCCACAGGAGAGACGACACACTTCGCCTAAGGTAAACAGACTGACGGCTCGTCGTTTTCTAAGGAAGATCCGTTTTTTTTAAAACACCGTCATTCTTCTTAACCCTCACTGCTATGTTACCTTACTTAAAGAGAGGTTGCACCAGTAGAGTATCTCTCACACTGGCAAAGCTAATACTGCTTCGTTATATATATGCATATTAAGCATGGATTAATAATGATTAGATGTGTCATAAATATGCATTAATGCCTGTCTGGATGTCTCCCCGAGATGATTAAAAACATGATCATCCATGCTATGAGCTGGACATACAACGTGCTGTACCTCGCGGTACCATAAGGTCAGGAATCTCAGCTTTTATCGTCAATTGTACATCCTCATTGACGATCCTCAATCATGATGACAATAGTTCTTGGCGATATAAACACACACACACACGCGTTTGTCACGTCGCTTCACAATATCATTGAAAATAACGGATTATAATTTCCTGAAAAATGAACATGGGGGATAACTGTTGATAAATGTCTCATAAAGGCTTTTATGTGAGTCAGTTGATGGGTGGGTAGCGGGCGGGTGGCCAGTGTGGAGGAGGAGGCGTGGCTGATATTGCCGGGGCGCCTGTGTTGCTGGCTCCTGCCTGACTGACGCTCTCGCTCTGACGCTTCCCCGGATATTACCGCCTCCTTCATAACTCTCATCATAGTGTGTGTGTGTGTGTGTGTGTGTGTGTTGTAACTTTATGAAATTTATGTGTCTTTTAAGATAATTTGCGATTATGCACAACGGGGGCATATAATTATGCTTGGGGGCATAAATATCATGATTCCAAAAGTATGCAAGAAGCTTACTCAGTTTCACATGCTTTCAGAATTTAATCATTAATTCTCCACACGGAAGCTTCTGCTTAAGATTAATACTTAAAGTAAAAAAAATCTAATAAAAATCACCCCAGAATTAAGAGTTGGGTTTATGGAGGAAAAGAGAGGACGTGGATGAAAATGGATGAGACGAAAATATTGAGAAACGAAAGAGATAAAAATGAAGAAAACGGAAGAGGACACAGTGGAGAGAGAGAGAGAGAGAGAGAGAGAGAGAGAGAGAGAGAGAGAGAGAGAGAGAGAGAGAGAGAGAGAGAGAGAGAGAGAGAGAAACTTACGAACGAGAGGGTATGGAAATCTAGGGGTTGCCGGAGGTGATGAGAAAGAGAAGAATAAATCACTAACGAGACAGAAAGAAAAGACGAATGACGACGCGAAGGGAAAGAAAGAAAAGAGACGCGAGCAGCAGGGGTTTGTCCTCCATGGATAGTCCACCAGCTACAGTCGACTCCAGACGGTCGACTGTGTTGATGCACCGAAAAATCATACATAAGGAACATTGAATCAACGTTACTCACTTACTGACTTAATGCTAAAGGCTCCGGTCACTGGCACATATCCTTTGTCGAGGACAGGCCTAAAGAGAAACAATATAAAGGGAAATGATACATGACTGAGGATTCAGTTGCATTATGCTGTCAAATATGTATATTAACTTTTAGTGAGTTATTGATACGAAACATAGACGTAACAGAGCTGAATTGATTTGTTTCATCATGGGCCATATATCTGCTGAGAGTAGATCTCTTTGAATCATCCTTAACACCTGCATAAGATGTTATAGATATTTCGGTTGGTGGACCCCAAATAAAAGTGCAAACCACACAAAACAGAACATTCGAAACAATCACTGGCTGCCTTGTAACCTCAAACATTCCACACCTACATACAAGACGAAAATCTCTCCCCAGTACATCCCCCACCTCAATATGATCGGCACACAGTTCTTTGACACTGCATCAGACTCTTCCCAACTAAATCACTCTTTAAGTAACCACCAACCCACGGCAGAATAAAGAATAAACTTACCCTTGTCTCACACTTAAGCAATCTCTAATCACAGTTTCCCCCACCCTCTCACCTTCAACACACACACAACACTGACGAAGTTAATACACACCAAAATGACCTGACAAACACTTCTTAAGACAGCCTCCCTCCCACCTCAGTGCTCGACAGCACACCGTCAGTCATACACATCTACCTGAAACCACACTTCACACACACACACACACACACATGTCCGAGCCATACTTCCCGTCTAGGTTTAGGACATCGCCCATCCCTGCAACACTATAAACACTTATTCAATATACTTAAGACCCTTCATGCCCATGATGCACGTACCACAGTTGAAGACGCTGGGCACTTAGTACTCAGTCGCCCAGCACTTGCCTCGCATACACATACACACAGTACCACAACACTTTATGTAGTGTTGATACGCCCAGTGACAGTATCCTTCCTAAGCGGTGTGGGAGCTCTGATAAAGATGGGAGTTCCCTGGATAGGACGGTAGGCACACACACACACACACACACACACACACACACACACACACACACACACACACATAATATATATATATATATATATATATATATATATATATATATATATATATATATATATATATATATATATATATATATATATATATGCTGAAACCACGAGATAAAAGGGAACAAGATAACATGTTAATCATCGTGTTTCATTTTTCCCCACGGATTATCAGCAAGTACTAAATCACACGCATTCATCTTTTTTAAACTTGATCGTCGTTTCCTGCGTTAGCGAGGTAGCACCAGGAACAGGCGATGAGGGGGGGCCACATCCATTCTCGAGCTGTTATGTGCAATGCACTTAAACCAGAGATCCTTACCTACAACCAGACCCTACAGATCCTTCCACGGTTTACCCCAGACGCTTCACATCTTCACAAGCTCCTCCCAGATCTGATGCTGTATACACGCCTTCACTCTCTCAGTCGCTACCTTCCCATACAACGCACAAGGCACACTCAACAAACTGATACCTCTATAGGTTGAACACTCGCCTTTATCCCACCTGCCTTTGTACACATACAATGGCGCTATACATGCATTCCACCAATCCTCAGGCACCTCACCATGATCCATCCTTACAATGAAAATCCTAACTAACCAAACAACAACACAGTCACACCTCTTTCAATAAATTCAACTGCAATACCGTCCGCGTCTGTCGTCTTGCCACATTTCATCTTCCGTAGGGCTTTCATCACTTGTCTCTTCACCAAACCACTCTCCATGACTCTCACTTCGCTTACCATTCCAACCCAAACAACCTACATCAGTCATACATTCAAAAGTCCTTTTAGAATACTCACTCCATCTCACTTCGCCATTACCTGTTACCATTTCCCTCTATCCCTTCTTCATCTCTCTCTCTCTCTCTCTCTCTCTCTCTCTCTCTCTCTCTCTCTCTCTCTCTCTCTCTCTCTCTCTCTCTCTCTCTCTCTCTCTATATATATATATATATATATATATATATATATATATATATATATATATATATATATATGCATGTATTATTGCTTAATTTAGGCTAGGTTATCCACAATCCTGGCAAGGAGTTCCAACATGGAGCACAATATTGGCAGCAACCCTATACCTGCCTCTTGATTATTGCCTGCTAGATTAATATCTGGTGTTTGCGAAGGGCTACGTGCTCTTGAGTGCACAGTTTGCTAAATTACTCTTGTTAGTAATTCAGAATTATATATATATATATATATATATATATATATATATATATATATATATATATATATATATATATATATATATATATCTTTTCTTTCATACTATTTGCTATTTCCCGCGTTAGCGTTAAGAACAGCGAACTGGGCCTTTGAGGGAATATCCTCACCTGGCCTCCTTCTCTGTTCCTTCTTTTGGAAAATCAAAAAAAAAAAAAACGAAAGGGGAGGATTTCCAGCCCCCCGCTCCCTCTCCTTTTAGTCGCCTTCTACGACACGCAGGGAATACGTGGGAAGTATTCTTTCTCCCCTATCCCCAGGGATATATATATATAAAGTGCAAACTATTTCTCCTTAATACATAAATAGTAATAACAGTTAAAAATCAATCACATATTTGAATACCAATCCACACAGACACGAATCTTAGACTGGGAAGTACGTATGTGCATACACACACACACACACACACACACACAGGAGAAAGTCATGGTACATATACGTACACAAGGTTAAGAGACGGGGCAACACGGGGTGTAATACCCTCTTCCCGTAGGAGAGAGAGAGAGAGAGAGAGAGAGAGAAAAAGATATAGTAATCACACATTAAACATTATGCCCCAACACATAACCATAAGGGAGAAAAGAAAATTCTTTCTCCTAACCAGAGTTACGGTATGGCCATTGACCCTACTTTGAATAGAAAGAATATATATATACATACATATTTCCCTGATTGTAAGAGGGACTGTCCCCTCACCCCCAAATGCATGTCCGTGATAACTGCCAGTCCTTCATCCGCTCACAATAGCATTGGAATAGCCTGTCAAGGGAGAGAATCTCCTAAGATAACATTGCATGAGGAGTAAGAATAGGAGTGAAAATTTCAGCTTTTACTGCGTGTGTCGCCCTCAAGGAATATGTATATTTCTTAAAGTGGCAATAGGGAAGAAGATTTCTGAAGATATGAAGATTTCTTGGACGTCATAAAAGAAATGATTTCACAAAGAAAACGTGATGGAATTGAAAGACGTACACACGCACACACAGAGACACACACACACACACACACACACATAGAGGCGCGAATACCAAAAAGAAAAGAAAAAAAGTGAAAAGTGCATACATAAACTCTCTCTCTCTCTCTCTCTCTCTCTCTCTCTCTCTCTCTCTCTCTCTCTCTCTCTCTCTCTCTCTCTCTCTCTCTCTCTCTATTGTAGGCAGCGAGTGTTGGTTATTAGTGACGGCTGCACGCGTAGCTTTGCCAGCAAATCAGTGGCTGTCAAGTTTCATTACATCGGCACAGAATGCTGTCGTTTCATACTCCCTCATCTACGTGTGCGCTGCTGGTACTGAGTCCACTAACATGCAGTCTCTACATCTCACACACAATAAGCACCACACACGGCTAATTCTTCGTCACTGTAGGTTTATCCGAGTTCACTTGCCAGTGAAGAGTGAAGTGATCTTACCTTGTATTCCAAGAATAGGAGTTTGATTTTGATCAAAGTGATGATATTTTTCCTGAATCATCTTGAAACCTGACTTGATAAGAAAACTACAGCCATGATTATTAATGATCACACTAAGAAGATTGCTCTCTTCACTTAAATCATAATCACATCTGCAAATTTGCTTATTGCGTATGTCCTATCACAGTTGATGAATACTTTGTCATTAAATTCACTTTGTGTACATTTGTGAGCGAGTAGCTTTACATATTAATCAGTATATAAAACACAATACTGATAAACAAAGTCTGCACTACATAATTATATCACATAATATTTTAACAGAAGTTTGAATATCAATCCTTTAATGTAATGTATTTTTCAATTTTTTTTATTCATAACTTTACTTGAATGGGTCTCAGTTGTTTGCAACTCAAATGCAAACCCATGGCAGATCCTTTATAATATATGTCACAATTCCTTTTGCAATCAGACACCACTAACAACATATACATTGATATATAAGAAGTCACTCAATTTGAGGCTCGGAATTACACATCTAAAGGAATCCACAGATATACACACACTTGTAGTTCATCTGTTTGCTCTCCTTATGGAACAATGATATATATATATATATATATATATATATATATATATATATATATATATATATATATATATATATATATATATATATATATTTATATATATATATATGTATGTATGTATCATATACACTTCAGTCCTTTCATCTTCTAAATCATTTCGAACTGTTATTGCTAAAGTCCTCACTTTGACTGTCTGCAAGTTACGTAGGTAAATGCTCTCGGACCCTCTTCTTGAGAGGTCCTGATTTTACTCCAGGATCTTTATTTCAAGAGCTCCTCCACCGCCAAGGCTGCGCTACCTCCAGCAGTAAGGAAATGATGGACCCCTACGAAGTGAGAAGTTTTCCAGTGACACTATTTCTTTTCTTTAACAGATGGTATAGCCTTGCCTTAGGCAACTTTTTACTCACAATGTAACCACGGGCAGGAGGATTTTGGTAGCATATATATATATATATATATATATATATATATATATATATATATATATATATATATATATATATATATATATATATATGATCACAAGGGAAAAAGTCTAAAAAGGCTTTGGGAAAAAGGATAATAAGAAATTTGGCGTGAAGAGGGTGGCGAAAGTGAGTGAGCTTGGAAAGATGGCTTGTGTGAGGAGATGCCAGGAGAAATATGGTGAAGGATGGCGCAAGGAGAGAGTGAGCAAAAGTAGGGAAGTAGGCGAGGAGTGGCAAGTATGTAGGACAGAGGTTCTTACATGTGTAAGAGAAGTGTATGGCGTACGATAGGTGAGATGTGGGCGTGTTAAGAAGTTCAGTGAAGGGTGGGATGAGGAGAATTAAGAGAGCCCTAGGTAGATGCCTTTAATGCATCAAAAGCGCTTGATAGGGAAAGGCATCGGGGTCTCGTCTCCAGGCTTCCTTCCTTTGGCTTCCCTCCCTCACTTTAATCCCTCACGTCCAGCTTCCTCCCTGGCCAATCTGTCTCTGGAGTTGCGAATGGATCAGGCTCTTCCCTTCTCTTTATCAACAGCGGTGTCCCTCAAGGTTCTCTTCTGCCTTCTGTGATTTTCCACTTTTTGTCGACGGTTTTCTTTCTTCTACGGATAACCAATTACACTCACATGCTGACGACTCAACACTGCATTTCTCCTCTTCCTTCAAATCTTCTACTTCCTCGCTCGCTTGAGCTGAATCTCGTCTCAACACGACTATAGAACCTCTGACTTAGACGGGATATCTTAATGTGGTAGACGAAACCTGGTTAAGTTTAATGCCTTCCTAACACAAGATCTGCCAATTTTTTTTTTTTCTCTCTCTCTCTCGAAAATCCCTCACAACTTTCCTCTCTATTTTGACGAATCTGTAATTCCACCACTTAACACTGTGAACATATTTGGTTTCGCTGAAACATCTAACTTGTCTTGGAAACCTTACATTATCAAAACAGCTACATCTTTTAAGAAGCTGGGGGTCATGTTTGAATGTCGATGTTTCTTTTCTTCTGAAAAGCTGATCCATATATACAAAAGACTGATCCGTTCTTGTATGAAATGTTTTCATATCTGGGGTCGTTCTAGCTCTCATCATCAATGAACAGAGTTGCGTCTAAAGCAGTCCAAATTATCAACTCTCCCAGGTTAACCTTATACCTTAACCACCTACCCTACGCTGTAATGTTGGTTCTCTTTCCCTCTCCTATAAGTATTACTTTGCTGTTTATCCCCGAGAGCTGGCTGTTAGTGTTCCCCCATCATCTATTAGATCACGCAATACTTGACAAACTTCCGTGTCACAATTAGTGTGCGACCTTTGGCAACTCAAGGGTGGGCCACTTTGATCATTGTGTCTTTCCATACACCTCGGGGCAATGGAACTCTATCCCCCTCATATCTTTCCCTAACAACTAAGACTTGGCAACATTCTTAAATATTCTTTTCTCTTCTTTTTCCCTCTAATCAACTCTTTTTCTACCTAAATCAAGGTCCAGTCTTCTTGTGGAGAGAGAGAGAGAGAGAGAGAGAGAGAGAGAGAGAGAGAGAGAGAGAGAGAGAGAGAGAGAGAGAGAGAGAGATGCATACATCATACATAATTCATACATACAAACATACATACATACATACATTCATACATACATACATACATACATACAGTCGGATGATAAGATACACAGGCAAGCGTGAGGAGAGGTGGCATCTTTATTCACAATGGACACAAGTGAAAATGAGACATGGATGCATGTTCGCATGAAGGATACACGTGCAACAAATTAGGTTTCCACGCCTTAACTGAATCCTTTCGCGACACTGCTCACACTGGACACTAAGCACACACACACACACACACACACACACACACACACACACACACACACACACACACTTTCGACCAGGGTTCAACAAGACAGGAATTCTAAACTGTGTGTGATATTTCCTGCGATTATACTCAAGCCTTGGTCTCAGACGTCCCCAATGATCGTGACGAAACAAAGGAACTGTTCATATATTCAGCCCTGACCTAAGATGTCCCTCGAATCACGACGAGCTAAAAGTCACTGTTGTATGAAACTGTAATGACCCTCATGTCACGGGTCAACACCATCAAGAAATATTGACGCAAAAAAAAAAAAAATACTCGTGAAAGAGACTCACATTGGGACACCCCTTCCACCCCAAAGAAAAACTCTCATAAAGGTTTTATGTGAGTCAGTTTCTGGCTGGTGGGCCACCAGCGTCAAGACAAGGGTGATACTGATGGTGCTGTGGTGCTGGTGGCTCCGTCCTGGCGCCGCTACCCCGGGAGACATACTGGATATTACTGGATCGTTCATAACTTCCAGCTCCCGGGAAGAATCTGTGTGTGTGTGTGTGTGTGTGTGTGTGTGTGTGTGTAAGTTAACATATTTGATGACGGGCAGTATTCATTCATGCATATTCTTACGAAAATGATTCGTCAGTTAACGCTATAGCATAAGCTACACAGAAGTAAGACATTCGACAAACTCTTATGTATTTCTGACACATTTTTTAAAGCAAACAACTGATCCACACATCCTCTACCACTTCTGAAACCACACTGCTCCTTCACAATCTGCTGGCCTGTTCATGTCTTCATCCTCTTAAACACTGCCCTCACATAAACTCAACAGGTATACTCGATAAACTTCTAACTTTCTAGTTTGCGCTCTAACCTTTATTCCCTTGCCTTTATACAGTGGCACTAGTATACGCATATGCATTCCATTAATCCTTAAGGCACTTCACCATGATCTATAGGCAAACTGAAAATCCTTAACAAACAATCAACAATATATCACCCTCTTTCTTGATTAATTTAACAGCAATATCATTCACTCCAACCGCCTTGCCATATTTCATCTTTCGCAAGGCTTTAACCACCTCTGCTCTTTTCATCAAACCACACCCCCATGACTCTCGTTTCGCATACAATTCCAGCCTAAACACTACATGTGTCACTCTATCATCAAATATATAAAACAACCCTTCAAAATACTCACTACATCTCCTCACTTTATCACTATCTTTTACCACTCTCCCTTTGTCCACCTCACCGATGTTTCTTGTTTTTCTGACTTTACTAAGTTCCTTCCAAAATATCTTATTCTCTCTAAAGTTTACTGATGCTCGCTCATCCCAACTCTCATTTGCCCTCTTTTTCAACCCCTGCGCTTTCCACTTGACCACCTGTCGCTTTCTCTTATACATCGCACAATCATTTGCACTCCTTCCCTGTACGTACAAGCCAAACGCCGCTCTTTTCTCTTTCACTACCAACTTTTTGTCTTCATCCCAACAATCACTCTCATTTGCAATCTGCTCACCTACCACCTTTCTCATGCCACATGCATCTCTAGCACATGTCAACGCTGCTTCCCTAAATGCCTCTCATTGCTCACCCACTTCCGTTGCTTTACTCGCTCTCACCTTTTGTCATTATACACTCAATCTCTCTGGGTATTTTTTCACAAAAGTGTCTTTTTCAAGCTCACTTACGCTCACCACTCTCTTCTCACCAACATTGTTTCCTCTTTTCCTAAAACCTCGACAAGTCTTCACCCTCGCCTATAAAAGACAGTGGTCAGACATCTCACCAGCTGCCCCTCTCAGCATATTTACATCTAAAAATCTCTCTTTTACAAGCTTATCAATTAATATGTAAACCAATAATACCGGCTAACCATCTTTCCTTCTCACATCCGTATTTCCAATCACCAGTCCACTTTCAGCACAAAACTTCATATACTGTTTAGCATATCCATTCATAATACTGAATACCCCAAGCAACCCCAATTTATACCATTAACCGCCACATTACTCAATTCGCATTCAAATCACCAATCACTAATAAACAGTTTCTTACATGAACGCTACTGACACACACACTCAGCTGCTCCCAAAATACCTGCTTCTCATAATCTTTCTTCTCATGGCCGGGTGTATACGCACTAATAATCAACCATCTCTCGCCAACCACGTTCAGTTTTACTCCTATTATTCGGGAATTTACTTCCTTACACTTTATCACAAACTCCCACAACTCCTCCTTCAGGAGTAGTGCTACTCCTTCCTAAGCTCTTGTCCTCTCAACAACCCCTGACTTTTTTCTTAAGACATTTCCAAACCATTCTTTCCCTTTAGCTGTGAGCTTTATTTCACTCAAAGCCAGAACATCAAGGTTTCTTTCTTTGAACATACTCCCTATCTCTCCTCACATTTTGGTTACACCCACACACATTTAGACATGCAATCTGAGCCTTCGAGGGGGATCAGCACTCCCTGCTTGGCTCCTTTTGTTCCCTCTTTCAGAAATCAAAATGTAAGAAAGGAGAGGGGTTCCAGCCCTCTGCTCCCGCTCCCTTTAGTCGACTTTTACGACACGTGGGGAATACGAAGGGAGAATTCTTTCTCCCCCTACGCCAGGGGTGATATATATATATATATATATATATATATATATATATATATATATATATGAATAAAGTGCAAATGAACACGCACCTTCATAGAACAAACAACCTCCAACAGCCAGGATCGAACCCGGGACCCCTGTGCAAGAGGCAGAAATGCTAACCGCTAGGCTATGGGCCTGGCTAATAGGAAATAACTATTCGAATACTAAGAACTCGAATGCCCTTCGTGTATATATATATATATATATATATATATATATATATATATTATATATTATATATTATATATATATATATATATATATATATATATATATATATATATATATATATATATATATACATATATATTATCCCTGGGGATAGGGGAGAATGAAAAATGCCCACGTATTCCTTGCGTGTCGTAGAAGGCGGCTAAAGGAGGCGGAAGCAGGGTGCTGGAAATCCTTCCTGTGAGGATTTTTTCTTCTAAGGCTCAGTCAACTGTTCCTAACACTATGTCGTTAAAGCGGTAAATGGCGAATATGTATGGGGAATATATATATATATATATATATATATATATATATATATATATATATATATATATATATATATATATATATATATATATATATATATATATATATATATATATATATATATATATATATATATATATATATATATATTTATCCCTGGGGATAGGGGATTAAGAGTACTTCCCACGTATTCCCTGCGTGTCGTAGAAGGCGACTAAAAGGGGAGGGAGCGGGGGGCTGGAAATCCTCCCCTCTCGGTTTTTTTTTTAATTTTCCAAAAGAAGGAACAGAGAATTGGGCCAGGTGAGGGTATTCCCTCAAAGGCCCAGTCCTCTGTTCTTAACGCTACCTCGCTAATGCGGGAAATGGCGAATAGTTTGAAGGAAAGAAAAAAAAAAAAAAAAAAAAAATATATATATATATATATATATATATATATATATATATATATATATATATATATATATATAGATATATATATATCTTTCTTTCATACTATTCGCCATTTCCCGCATTAGCGAGGTAGCGTTAAGAACAGAGGACTGGGCCTTTGAGGGAATATCCTCACCTGGCCCCCTTCTCTGTTTCTTCTTTTGGAAAAAAAAAAAAATGAGAGGGGAGGATTTCCAGCCCCCCGCTCCCTTCCCTTTTAGTCGCCTTCTACGACACGCAGGGAATACGTGGGAAGTATTCTTTCTCCCCTATCCCCAGGGATAATATATATATATATATATATATATATATATATATATATATATATATATATATATATCCAGGACTCCTTTCTGGAAGAATCCTGTTATTACCCCTAGACCCCTTCGCTAGAGCTTCTTGCGCCCAACCTCTGCGCTACAGTCAGCAGTAGGGACAGGGTAGGTAGGTTACATTCTCTTTGCTGAATACCCATTGCCGCCTAGTTATACCATTAACTGCCAGTGTACCTTCTTTCGCATTCAAACCACCCATCACCAATACCCGATCTCTCGCATCAAAACTTCACATACTCGCTCACCTCCTCCCAAACCACTCCCCCTTCCTTCCTCAGTTCTCTGCTTGTTCTGCCTACGCGATGTCGTACCACTATAACGATATAAAGTATTGCCACAACGACCCGGACAAGTCTCGTACCCGGTGTCATTAACGACATGTACATAATGTCACCAAGACATGAACCATACTCTAACATCTTTTATTTCACTGGAAATTCCTCCACCGTACAGGTCAGACACACACACACACACACACACACACACACACACACTGTCGTGGTACACTGGAATAATGGATGACAGCTGTGTCATGTCGTCTTTTCCTGGATTATGGTACTTTTTTTTTTTTTTGCTTTACAAAGAGCGGGTTCAATTTCTTAATACATCTACTGGTTTCTTATCGACATTCGACATGTGTGAATGGCAAGGGTAATCTTTTATTCGTGACTGGCAATCGAAGATCGTTATTTTCCATGCCGACTTGATAGAGAATCGTATCGGTAATTCTTTCGTAACAGTCGTAGGTGGGTGGATAATGCCACTCTTGCCACATCAAGATTACACGGGCTACCCCATTATTCAAGGTCATGGGAATAGAAAATTGCAGTCTACCTACTCATTTTCTATGTTCAATGTTAGATACATTTTCTGAAGCAACGTATATTTGAAAACGGGGAAGAACTTTACTGTTTTCGAATTCGCATGAAATCACAGCTCATAAAAACTCGTGCACTGTAATGTAATAAAGATTTTCAATCTATACCCCAGATATTACCGGGGATAACTTGAATAAAATAAAGTCTCACGCAATATGAAAGGCTCGTGAAGTGAAGAACATTGTCTCCGAGGCATGTTCAACAGACGACCTTCCCCCCAGCAGTGAGGTGTTACATGACAGCACTCGAGCCACATAAGACTGATGACCCGAATCATTACCTCGGGAAATCCTGTCAGACTTTCTATAGTTCCTGGGTTCTTCCTGCACAAGTCTGATGGTTCAGATTACTGGGATTAAATGTTGCGTCTGGTGTAAAAGGGGAATATCTTATGTTTGTTTTTGGGTCTATCTGCCTATCACCCAATCTTTTATTAATTCTTTTTTTCCCAAACGCTTGCGATAGCTTCATGAAATGAAGCCCACACGTTGATTGGCGTGGGTTCCGCACGGAAAGGTTACAGTGCTGAGTGTAGGAGTAAACCCTTTATGTATGTGTAATGGAAGGTGTCAAGCCTTTTATACAAACGTGTCGCAAACCGTCACAGGCAGAAAAAGAGAGAGGCGTTATTTCAGTCGGTGTAAAAGTGCTGAATCCTACGCTGTTGTATCGTAAGCTGTTGTATCCAACGCTTTATCTGTTTATGTAAGTCATATATTCTAAAGGTTATCTTCATATATTCTGAAATATTCTAGTCATGATTGTGAGTAAATGATTTATCATTTACCTGGAATGTATAATCATAATTTCAGTCATTTATCATCTTACGACATGATGTCTTACATATATATTCGAGAGGCTGGCCAGATCCAAGTGATGATTTACTGACGCTTGTGCCAACCAGTGCTTGTCGGCTTGTGTATGAGCAAGATGTAGACAACACCGCACGGCACATCCTTACTCATATGATGAATCGTGTCATGAGTTTCGACACAATGTCCTTGTAGGTTTGACACGATGTCAACCACACGTGAACTCAGCGTGATTTTCACCGAGAAATGTCATCCTATGATAATAATTACTGGTGTACGTAAAAGTACAAGGACGAGTAATTACATTCCATTCATGCAATATGGCTTACGTTAGTTTCACCTCGTGATATCTTTGCTTCCTGGTGTGGATTTCTAGTTGCCAATTCCACTTTTCTGACAGTTAAAGAAAAGTCGATCGAATGGTTTTGGGTGTACACATACTAATGGTATAACCCCAGTCCTCTAGCTCACTTACAACAGTTGAACCCAGAATAACTGACTAAAAAGAACTCAAGTCTTGTACTCTACACATGTAGAGCTGAACTTAAGCGCAGTCCAAAAGTTCCACAAAACATTAACTGTGAAATGTACGATAAATAGTTTCCACAGGTGACGCAAAGGTCAATGCTCGAAAGGTTATTACAGACATTCAGCCGAGTAGGCTTTATCCATCATGTTCTGTTGTAGCTTTCAATTTGCTTTTCCAACCGAGATCACAGGAGTTATAGTTTCATATCTCTGAATGGACACATTATAGGACTAAGAACCTCAATGAATCCAAGGAGGGGAGACGTTACCCACTGCAAGTAATTGAAAGACATCATTCGCTGGTTAAAGTCATTTGCTGAAAACATACAATCGAATTCCTTCCTTTAAGACTTGTGTTATTTTGATTCTTATTTGTTACTCTTGGCACCGCAATCAATTTCTTCCGAAAATGAAATTATACCTTTTCAATTTGAACCTAAAACGCACTGTCGAGACATCACTGGAACAAGAGATGTAATTCAAAATTATATTAGGGAAATCAAATCCAATTCTGTACTCGTCATTACCTGAAAAGCAAAGTCTTCGTATCTCCTGGAGTTGCTTACATTCATCAACATGCAGTAAGACACTACGAAGTATTTGTAATGGGTTTACTGGAGTGTCTCCGGGAGTGCGGTGATCAAGAGGAGGTTAAGACACCGGATGAAAAGGAGGAAGATGTTCGAGCCTCGTGCTCAACCGAGATGCTGAGCTTGTAATCAAATCATCTCGTCTAATGTATTCATGAAGGTGACTTCCTCTACCTTGGTCTTTACTGACCTTCTCGGTCACATGTGATGCATGAGGAAAACTATGAACGGTGGTCATCTGGAGCAGGAAGGGTACAGTGAACATAGTAAGATGAGAAGGGATTATTTTCCTCTAGAACTAACCACAAGTGAGATTAATATACGTCAGAGATTCAAAAGATATGAATGCTATTTGTAATGAGAGACAATGGTTAAGCTGCCACATCTGATACGTACAAGATTCCATCTTTCATTTAGTCAAAACGTTACCAGGAAGCGTGTGTGTAATAGACATTCAGACATCCGTCGTAACCATAACAAACAGAGCCGCCAAACAATAAATCCTTTGAAAACGTGTCTGGTTTGTTTTCTTTGTGATTATGTTTAGTACGTACAAGTTCGTCTTGTCTGTTGGTGAGAGCGTCCAGTAAGTAAGGAACGATAAGGGCAAAATATATCTTGAGCTATCGTGTCGTTCATCTTGAGACCAGCATGTCATTAAGAATAAGAAACCCTTAGGAAGCATATTTCATTCGAAGGCGGCACGAAATGATCGCTAACCCCATCTGTTTCTTCAGAAAGACGCACCGGAAAACCTTCCCTATGAACGTGCTTGCACTCTGATATTACACGCATGCCTTGGCCACAAAAGTGAAGCCTTCAATATTTCTTTACCCGTTTACATGACTTATTTACTTTTCCTGGAATGCAATACAGCGAAGATTTCGTTCAAAGAGACTTCACGAAGTTGGGTTACCAGTATACTTTCCTCGATTTTCAAGAAGTTCTGGTTGGATGAACGACCATCTGGTTATTCTAAGGCTTTTACTGATGCCAGACAGAAGAAAATGCACGTCAATACACTTAGGTGCGGTTCCCTGTTACATAACGCCTTATAGAATGTCAGGATATAGCTAAAAGTCTGAGCCGAAGATTATAGTGCGCGATCAGGCAATAATAAACAGCTTTACTTCTCCACTAGATGGAGCACTTGTGTCGTGGAGGAGACATTTTTTGGATACGATGTTCCACGGGTGATAACAGGATTTAAAGGAAATGATAATTCATAAAAATTTCGAGCCAAAGTGGAGGTTTTTTTTAAGCAGTCACCTTGATACTTGATAAAACATAGAATATGATCCACAATTTTCTCTCTAGACAAACATTTTCATAGTGATGAAATACAAAGTAAATATATACATCTACTCAAATCCTTTTCTTTTTACCAGTTAAAACTAATTCTGCAGAGTGCGTTAAAATGAAAGAATTTCAGTCTTCTTTGATCATGCTTTAAGTTCAGTCCAGGAGAGTTATCGATCTTCACTACTCAGGACCTTCTTTATAAACTGAGGGAAAGAAAAAAAAAAAAATGCTTTTCACACTTTAGGTGAAGTTCAGAGGTGCTTTAGAGGCCCCTGTTCGAAGATGATGAGACAACTCTTTGTCACGGCAGAATTGAGAACCAGTAACCATTATATAACAATGAATACAATGATCAAATACCCACGTACTGAGGGAAACTTTATATATATATATATAGTAACCATTATAGCCGGGAGTAGATAGAGTGAAGACCTCTCACTAACATACAATACCAAAGAACGAGTAGATATAACTCCTCATAGAAAAGACAACAGGGAGGTAGTGAAGTCTCAAACGTGGACATGAGCGGAGGAGGACAGAAATACATATCCCCAGCCGTAGGAGGAGATTACCAATACATTCATCATGTGTCAGGAACAGGCGGCTCCCCGCTTATGCTTTCTGTGAGCAGCTGTGTTGCCGTGGATGGACTTCCTCTCGCCGGATTTTGGATCATGCCAGTATGACACAGTGAGGACAATGTAGCTCAGCAATTCCATGATGATTTCCATGGCTGTGCCCGTCATCCGTGTTGATCTTGCTGGTATCCTTCACTGTGCCACAGTTATATAGATGTTTCGTGTGTCCACAGTTGTGTCTGTCTGCTCCTGTACCCTGAGTGTTTGATTGCTGTACCGGTGTCCATCGTGTGTATCACTGTACCAGTGTCCACTGCCGTAGGAATCCACCTCTGTGCCAGATTACATGGCTATGCCAATATCCATCAATATCTCAGTGCCGATTCGTTCTTTGTGAGTGTCCAACGCTATATCAGTATCCACACTTGTGTCAATAACCAGAGATATTCTAAGGTCTAATGCTGTATCGCTATCCGCTGCTCTATCAGTGTCCAATGCTATGCTAAGACCTAATGCTTTGCTGATGTCCACCGCTATACAGTATCATAAGTTTTGCCATTTCCCATCAGTGTGTCGCAGTTGCATAACTGTTTACTACAATAGAAGAGTCAATCATTGCGGAACAATGTACGCCATTAGCCCAACTGCTCTAAAGCCCCAGGTGTTGCAGCAACGCCATAAATTCCTTATAAAGTAACGGAAACAAGAGAATTATCTGGGATATGAAGCGAAATTGTAATCTCCAATCCTCAAGTCGTTTTTAAGGGATCAAAAGTGAAAACAATAGACTCACAAACCGATCGATGATGTGTGTTTGTTTTTATACAAGTGCTATTTAGCCTAACGCATTATACGCATTCTGCTGACTGGCTAACTTGTGCGAACGCGATACATTCTTTCAGTAGTGTCTATCAGTGGATGAAGATGTTTATCAAATATACCAAAAGAGAAAGATATTATTCACACACAATATTGTTTTCACGAATAGAATTATTGACAGTGTTTATTACCTGAAAGTAACGTACGTTATTACTATTCTGCAATTGCCATTTGTGGTACTGGAAGAAAGTGGTACGCCCGTCTCTTAACCCTGTATATATGTACCATATCTTTCCTCCTATACACACACACACACACACACACACACACACACACACACACACACACACACACTAGCCTAAGCCAGGTGACCATTCATCAACCAGTCCTAAGGGGAGGATGAATACCTGGATTGGGTATGGGCCAACAACCGAGCCAAGGATTCGAACCCATGGAGGTCCAACCCATGAGAATCCATGATAACTTAGACAGTAACGGTAACACCACGGAGGATCATGTGTACTGTAAGGAGTGGGAGTTCTAAACTCGTGGGGCCTCATCTCTTGAATTATTCTCTGCATACTTGAATCTTCTTAGATTTATGTATGCTGTTTGCATTAACTATGTTCTCAGTCATTTTATTCCATTCATCCATCAGTGTTGCACCACAGAACTACTCTTTCATAACCTTTCTAACAAGTTTCTCACTAAACTTCATGCCATGTCCCTACATTCCTCGAAAAACTGTTCAGTGTCTTTGCTATCGATCTAAAAGCTTAAAGGTAGTGATCAGATCATCCCTCACTTGGTGCGTGTGTGTGTGTGTGTGTGTGTGTGTGTGTGTGTGCAGGGGGGGGGGGGGGGTTAACAAACTATTTGCACTGTACGAGAAAGAGTTCTACGCTTATTAGGCCCCATTTCGTGAGCATTTTCTCCCATCTTACAAACTATCAAACTATTGTGTGGTATCTGCATTGAACACGTCCTGTTTAAGCTTATTCCAAATTCATCCACCATTCTTAAACTATCAACGTACGTCTTTACAAGCATTTCAACAAGTTTCTTGCTTAATTTCACATGATTTTTAGTGAAAAATTCACTACCCATCATCCTGCTTGGATCAACAATTATCCCCGAGATCCCAAGGGTGAATTACTCATAAACCAACTGCAACCTTTCACTATCCTCAACTCACACAACACGCAAACCGGGTTCCTAACCCATCACATTAAGCAGCCAATTTCTCCTGACATTACCATTTTGCACACCAACACCTGAAGTACGCTCTATGAAATGTCCTCTGGCCACTTGCTCATTCTGGTGACACTCCTCCTGGTCCATCCAACCAAACAACCACCATAAAGACTCACGCAAACTACAGGAAAGCACACCGTAATACAGCAATACATGGAGTCAAGACTCCAAAAACGCAGTACAGTTGATATTCCATTCGTAAATCATGCAGTCTCACACGATATCAACATCACCACCCAAGAAAACAAAAAGCACATACCAAAAGGATACAGAACGAAATGTAACCAGAGCTTCTCCCTAATAGTTGAATAACTCATAAAACAAAGAAACCCGCTCAAACAAAGCCAAACGCCATTAACAGAGTTAAATCCAAACTCATAACAAGAGCATAATGACTGTAAGGCACACCGCAAAGTAGTATTGCTTCCAAACCAAAAATAAGACCTACAGAAACCAGCACTGACACACGTTAAAGAAGATCAACACTTATCACTCCAACCACTCATGAAGCACTTCTGACCTACACTTATTACTCCAACCACTCATGAAGCACTTCTGACCTACACTTATTACTCCAACCACACATGAAGCACTTCTGACTTACACTTATCACTCCAACCACACATGAAGCACTTCTGACCTACACTTATCACTCCAACCACACATAAAGCACTTCTGACCTACACTTATTACTCCAACCACTCATGAAGCACTTCTGATAACACTTATCACTCCAACCACTCATGAAGCACATCTGACCTAATTCAGTCACATGTTCTCCCAAAGAAACACCCAGACACAGTCCTGAGGCAAAAACTACCAAAAACGCATACAGGTACAGCCACTCACCATCCCTTCACTCCTACTGATGAACGCAAGACGATTAAAACCTCAAAGAACTCTCCTACCAGAGGCCCTGGTAGAATATCAAACTTTCACATGAAACACATCGTCCCAGATGCAATCCAAGTACTTCCAGGTATCTTCAACCACTCTTGACTGCACAACAGAATCCCAAGTATCTAAAAACATGGCAGAATAATGCCAATCATAACCCCCCCCCCACCTAGACCTCCTAACTCTCTCTCTCTCTCTCTCTCTCTCTCTCTCTCTCTCTCTCTCTCTCTCTCTCTCTCTCTCTCTCTCTCTCTCTCCTCCTACCGCCCTATATCACTTCTGTCTCTGAAAAACTGGTCCACAACAGAAACAAGCAAAACAGTCCGCTCTCACCTACACACAGCATGACTTCAGACCTCAACAAATGCACCACCACCGCATTATACAGACACCTCACGCAATATACCGTAACTGTCCTCAGCCAACAACAACTCAAGTCCTGCAAAATTGCACACACAACAAACATCAAAAAGGCATTTGACACTGTCCCCTGACAAATCATCGAACACATCATACTTGACACCACTCTCCACAATACTTATGAGAGGTGGTTGCCTAACTTTATAGCAGGTCGCCATGCTAAAGTCATTGAAAAAAAATATATATCAATTTCATTTTTAAAACACTCACGTTCTACAATAGAGTTTCCCATGAAGCAGCCCTTTCTCCAACCATCTTTACTCTCTTCTTACATACACTCCCAAATCCTCCATCAAACCACAATATGAAGGTCCTCTAATATACAAACGAACTTACAATCACGGCACAAAATCCTGAGACCACAGCGGCAACAAGAAACACGCAGCACTGCATTGCACAGTAGGAACAGAATGTCTCCATCACATAAGTATTCAATCGCCTTTATGACCTCAGACAGAAACGAACGTAACCTACATCCACCTCAATCACCCTGAATGGACAATCATTTCCGCTTAACAAAACACCAGCTACTCTGGACCCCACATCGCATACGACGAACATGATATGCACTCCCAGTCTTATATAAAACATCACCACAAAAGCAACAGACAAATCAATACCCAAGAAACTTTAAGTGATACCAGATTTGGACAACAAAAAGGATCCTTTAATATTTTCTACACACAGTTCATTCGCTTCGCCCGAAACTGCGTCTCACCTGCTTGGTCGTCCACCCTCTCAAAGGCAAATATGATAAAGTATAGAGCAACAAAAAGCACTGGTTGCCTAACGACCACAAACGCTCGGTACTTGCACGGTGAGACAAATTACTTAACAATGCAGTCCCGCTTCAATATGCTCGACACTCAGCTCCTTGCGACAACACTATAACTCTCTCAACTAACAACTCCATAACTAGTCTTCAACCCCCAAACAGAAATGAAAAGCTTACCCCATGCCTTAAATTTCAGCAACCATAATTCACAGATCATCCCCAACAAGCACAATATGTATATATATATATATATATATATATATATATATATATATATATATATATATATATATATATATATATATATATATATATATATATATATATATATATATATATATATATTTTTTTTTTTTTTTTTTTTTTTTTCAAAAGAAGGAACAGAGAATTGGGCCAGGTGAGGGTATTCCCTCAAAGGCCCAGTCCTCTGTTCTTAACGCTACCTCGCTAATGCGGGAAATGGCGAATAGTTTGAAAGAAGAAAAGAAATATATATATATATATATATATATATATATATATATATATATATATATATATATATATATATATATATATATATATATATATTCCTAAGCTTTTCATTTCTGTTTGGGGGTTGAAGACTAGTTATGGAGTTGTTAGATGAGAGAGTTATATATATATTACTATGAGCAGCAAAATTGTGATCCTTTCCAATATATATATATATATATATATATATATATATATATATATATATATATATATATATATATATATATATATATATATATATATACATATATATATATATATATATATATATATATATATATATATATATATATATATATATATATATATATATATATACTAACAACAAAATAACACGAAAAGCACTAAACAATTGCCCTCCCTAATCAGTCTTAAATGCCATCTGAAACCTCACGTACAATGACCCATGTACGCACTGGACATCACCCATCCCTGCAACATTAACGAACACCGATTCAGCATATCTCAAGACCCTTCAGGCCCACAAATGCAACAACCACAACCACGACAACAAACACTTAATTGCCCAATCGTATGCACTTTCCCCATAAACACTCACTCACATGGATCTTACGTTACCGGCAATATGTGAATTCAGGCGTTTAGCTAAATGATTGAGAAAGTCAGTATATTAGGTGGCAACCGGTTTTTCTTTTTTTTTTAAGAATTTGATTAAATAACTGATATTGTTGAGCTGAAAGTTAAAACAACTACGAAAATCGAGCAAGCTGGCTGATGCCAACCAGTTTAGGTTCCATGAATTTTCCCAATTCAGGAAATACGAAAAATATAAAGTATTCACCTCACTTTGATATGAAAATACGAAAATATAAAGTATTCACCTCACTTTGATATGAAAATACGAAAATATAAAGTATTCACCTCACTTTGATATGACATTATCAATCAACCACCAACACTATCAGATACGCTCGAGCTGAGTCAGTTAGTAATTTCATTCAGAGAAAAATCACACATTTCTCGAAGTAGTTTGTTTACCTTGAGCCACAAAACTAACTCATATGAGTGATTTTCCTGGAGTATTTCACTGCTCGGAGAACTTCAGTGTCTTTGCTTCTCAGCCATTATCATGTTGATCTTGCCTTCTTGTTCGGTCCCATTTCCTGCCCCCATGATCACAGCACATCACTGGCTCCTCCTCCTCCTCTCTGGAGAGTCCACAGCGAAGTGACGGAGGCACTGGTTGGCCCTAACTGACGGTGCACAGTTGGAGGATAACGACCCCACAAGTTAGTCACAACATCGCACATACAAAACAGCAAATCGCAATATCGCAGTAAACTGGTTGTTTACCTACCAAGGCAGTTTGTTGAAAAATCCTGGAAAATTTCAGGCTTTTAATCAAACCCCTCGTAAAACTTAGCCAATATATTAAATGACTGACTAACTCAAGCATTCGGTTTTGTAGCTTAAGATTCAGTCTATATATATATATATATATATATATATATATATATATATATATATATATATATATATATATATATATATATATATATATTCTTTTATCCATACATAATCATTGTTTTTCTTACCACCACGTCTCTCATCCCTTATCAATTTCCATTACATCACACCTCCACACACCAAATACTGCCCTTATGCATACCGCTATTTTTATCTAGGACCCAAGTCTCGCCCCCATACTACATTGTCGGCCTACCATTCCATCTAGTATACCCATCTTTGCCTTCAATTCTCATCCTCATTATGCCTAGGATATCAGTTCACTCCTATCCAGTGACTCACTTCAGCTCCATTAGTTCCATCGAATTTGCTCATCTAGTCTCTAAGACATGGTATTCACCTCCCTAACCATCCCATCCATACACAGATGAGACAAACATGACACCATACACCCCTGCAGGAGACCTATTTTCACCTAGAGTCACTAACTTTCTTCTCTCCTTACACATATTATTTGCTCTCTTGATAGGAACTCCTCACTGTTTTTTTCATTATTACTCAGCTCAATATGGCAGAGTTAAACAATCATCATTTCAGTCGATACTCCTTAGGACATCACGTTTATGCAAGTCCCAAATCTACTGATGATGAGTTTGAAGAGATATATTCTATTGGTTCCAAGTTAAGGTATCCTAGATCTTTCACTGATGAATCTCTTAAAGTGGCAAAGAAATGATTTTATAGAGTTAACCCCAAATATTCCCTTGATACCAAGAATTTTTTTTATTCTCTCATCTAGTGATATCTTTATGTTACTCTTCGGCTTGCTTAAATCCTTTTAATGTGACTACAGCCTTCAGCAATAACAATACTTTTGAGAATATCTTAATCAATGATTCGCCAGAAAATTCTACGGGCTGTGTTTACAGAATATTCTGCAAAGACTGCGATATGTTTTATACTGCGCAGACTGGTAAGGATTTCCATGTTAGACTTAAGGAACATGAATACAGGATAAGAACAGGACAAAAATTAAATGCTTTGTTTAACTATTTCAAAATTACGACCATTGCATTGACACTAATTCAGTTATAAACAGTAACTCCTTGACCAAGAAAAATATCACTGAATCTTCTCTTATCAAATACACAAAGAACTGTAACATGAACATTAGTGAAGATCTGTACAAACTGGACAGCTCTTTCGCAGGCAAAATTTGTAATCACTTCCCAGTCTTGTCCACATAATAACATTTCATGACAAGCACGGTGCCAAACCCGAACACCACAAACCGGAAACACTTTGTATACCAACGGCGTCTTAGGTCCGCTTCTTCGTATATAAAATAACTATTCAAAGTCTTCAATCTCATTTTTGTATCTTACATGACGATGTGATTACTACACGAAAGTGCACTTAAGAACTTATCGTGCTTCACTTTCCTAAATACTAGATCACGCGCATATATATATATATATATATATATATATATATATATATATATATATATATATATATATATATTGTACATAATTCATACTGTCTCCCTTTTTTCATTCCCACCGCCACCCCGCGACACATGAAATAACACCCCCCTTCCCGCTCATGTGCGCGAGGTAGGGCTAGGAAAAGATAACACAGGCCACATATTGAGTAGATTGTATCATCCTCAGCGCACGGACACGAGAAGAGCCTCGTCGAAGACCTGTCCATCCCACGGTAGCCCACCTGACGCTGCTCTTGACTGGAGCGAAGCGATGAAGCTTCAGCATCTTGGATTGGATGACTACTGAAACACACAGTGTTTCTTGTCACGTACGTACCAAGCACGACCAGGAAACAATATCACCCATGAACTTTATTATATACTACCGAGGGAAATTTCTTATCCATGACCCTCCTGGTCTTACACGGTGAGGGATCAAGGATCTCCTATACTGTAATTGTGTCTTCCCTTCAAAGACCAGGGAGGTCACACTTGATATTGTCTGTCAATAAGCGGGAGTATTACTTGAGAGAACTCCTTCATGTCGTTGTTATGGAGGGATAAGAAATGTGTTCGCTACCTGACCAAGCATACATGTCTAGATTTGGTTACTATCTCAAGTTTGTATCTGAATTTCCCATCTTATACTGTACGCTGCTCTCTGTTACAGGGTGTGGGCGAGCGGGTTTATCTTTTCTTCCTGTGGTGTGAGCGCCAGCGAGAAGACACCACAAACACCAAGGCCACTGCTGGGATATTTCGTGGTCCGCGGCCACAACCTGCATATTTGCTGGGAGTATATGTTGCTTCCTGCTGTTATCTTTCTCCGCCTCATTTCCTCTCTTTCTGCGACAGACGTTGGTTCCCAGCATGGAACTGCAGCTGCCTGGGGTCTGCCTCCAGGAAAATACAGTACCCCGACAAACTTCCTCCAATTTACTTCGAAGTCTAAAAGAATATGTATTACAAGGGACAGGCACACGAGAGTACACCTGGACACACAAATGCAGAACATGAAATACAAACACTACTTCAATCCAAGAAAATGCAGTATCTTACTTATCATCCCATGATTTGTACATACTAAGGTTAAAGTAAATGTGATTATCTTGACGACTAATATTACAGAGTTAATTTGTTGATGAAATAACATTGATGATAATGATAACAGCAGAAACACAAACAGTCGTGGGCTTAAGCAATATACTAAATACATCTCCCTCAACCAGAGCGCATACTCTCAAGTTCACTACGAATGGAGACACTACCAAAGGCATCGTAACTGCATCGTGTCGTAGGCGACTAATGGGGGCGGGAAACCCTTCCCTCATTGTATACTTAATTCCAAGAAAGTTGAAATAGAAGGAAGAGCAGTACGAGTACTGCATATTCTCCCCAAAGGCTCAGACTTGTGTGTCTGAATCTGTGTGGACGTAAGCAAGATGAGAAGAAAGGAGAGAAAAGTAGTATTTCTGAGAAGATGAACCTGGATGGATTAGCTCTAAGCAAAACAAGAGCTAAAGGGGAAGAATGGGTAGGTAATGTCCTTGGTGTAAAGTTGGCGGTTAGCGTGAGAGCGAGAGCAAAGGAAGGGGTAGTAATGCTGTTGAAGGAGGAGTTGTAAAAATGAGTGAAAGAGTATAAAGAAGTGAGCATTAGAAATGATGTGGGTAAAAATGAAATCGGATTACGGTAGGTGGGTGACTATTAGTGCCAACGCGTCTGGAGATGACAGGACTTGAAAAGTGAGGCGAGTGTTTTGGGTTGGAGCTGATTGAGTGTGTTGGTAGTTTTAATGCACGGGAATGAGTATTAATGATAGGCGATTTGAATGCAAGAGCGGGTAATGTGGCACGTTGAGGGTATAATTGGAGGGAGGTGTACAGGTGAAAAAGGACTGTGAGTTGTGGGTTGAGGAAAGTAAGTCAATGGTGAAACAAAAAATGGTATATGGGTGTAATTTTCAGGCAGGGTGCGCAAGTAATTGGGAGATGTACAAGAGAAAGCAGCAGGTGTGGATGAAAAAGTGGTTTAATAAGAGACTGTGTGAGAGAGTATCAGCAAACTTCAGGGAGAAAAAAAATATATAATTTTGGAAGGACGTTATTAGTGGGGGGGAAAAAAAACATGAGAACAAATGGTGAAGAGGAAGAATGAGGTAAAGAGGAAGTGGCTTGAGTGTTTTGAAGGTCTGTTAAATGTGATTCGTGATAGGATGGCAGATATGGGATGTTTTGGACGCGGAGGTAGGCAAAATAAGAGTCACGGAAAGTGATTTGGTGAAAAGAGGAAAAGTGGTGAAACAGGTGCAAAATATTAAGAGTTGGCAAAGCAGTTGTGGATGGGAATGCAGTTGAATTTCTCAAGAAGGGGTTGATTGTGTTGTTGTTTGGTTAGTCATGTTTTTCACTGCATGTATGGCTGATGAGAGTGTGCTGAAGTGGTCTGCACATAAGGAGAGAATAAGTGATGAGAGGTTGACAAAGAAGGTACATGTGTCAGAAGTAGAGGGAAAAAGAAGGAAGAAACTTTAATGGTGATGGAAAGATGGACTGAAAAAGGCTTTGAAGTGCTCGAGGCTTCAACTTTCAGGAGAGTGTAAGGCTTGCACGGGATAAAGTAAATTGGAGTGATTTGGTATAC
This sequence comes from Panulirus ornatus, assembly GCF_036320965.1. Lineage (NCBI taxonomy): Eukaryota > Metazoa > Arthropoda > Malacostraca > Decapoda > Palinuridae > Panulirus > Panulirus ornatus. The sequence goes on along the minus strand of NC_092227.1, from coordinate 12,840,550 downwards.
AGGATGCAACGTGCTGTCAATGGACGGAACCAGGGCGTATGAAGCAATCAGGAGAAGCAAAGAAAGGTGTGTGGGGCTTGGTTGTGGATAAAAGGCAGTGGTTTTCGTATATTGGACATGACAGCTAGAGAGTGGACGTGAACGAAAGAGGACATTTCCTGGCCATATCTCACTAGGACGGGAAACGGCGAACAATTCATGAAAGACAGAGAGGAACATACATAAATTTTCTAGACAGAGATTTAGAGATGGATATATATGCAAATATTCACACCTGACAATATGTTAGCTCAGAGGCAACATGAGTATTCGCCTTTGACCTTCACACATCCTCAGCTCCGACACAAACACTACTACTTCTCACACCACTATTTCACTAACTCAGTGTTGCAGGGAAACTAACTGCCAAGAAACTGAAAATGTTTTCGCTTTTGCCTTTCTACCGCGTTAATGATACACACTTTTCAAGGATATAATATATTTCATTGTATGAATGTACGAGCCTCGGTTTCAAGAATATATGAAAATAGCATACAACTTCAAGTTCCTTCAGGAGAAGTGTGAAGTAGTGCACACAAGGATCATGTTCCCAGCAGTTCATGAATAAGTGAGATACGGAATAGCCTAATAGGTTAAAATCTATAATAAAACACACAGACATAGAAACAGACAGACAGACAAACAGACAGAAAGACAGGCACACACACGCACACACACACACACACACCCATATATATATATATATATATATATATATATATATATATATATATATATATATATATATATATATATATATATATATATATATATATATATATATATATATATATATATATATATATATATAATCCCCTATCCCTGGGGATAGGGGATTAAGAATACTTCCCACGTATTCCCTGCGTGTCGTGGAAGGCGACTAAAAGGGGAGGGAGCGGGGGGCTGGAAATCCTCCCCTCTCGTTTTTTTTTTTTCATTTTCCAAAAGAAGGAACAGAGGGGGCCAGGTGAGGATATTCCAAAAAAGGCCCAGTCCTCTGTTCTTAACGCTACCTCGCTAACGCGGGAAATGGCGAATAGTTTAAAGGAAAAAGAAAAAAAGATATATATATATATATATATATATATATATATATATATATATATATATATATATATATATATATATATATATACATCCGCTGATTTCCGCATTAGCGACGTAACACCAGAAACAGACGAAGACAGGCCTCAATCGCTCACATCCATTCTGTGGCTGTAATGTATAACGCACCTAAACCACAGCTCCCCGTCCACAACCAAGCCTTTCAGACCTTTCCGTGGCTTTCCATGGCTGTTTCATGTACACTGGTTCAGTCCAACGACAGCACGTTACCCCATGTATATGATATCGCTCCAATTTACTCTATCCCGTGCACGCTTTTCACTCCCCTCCATGTTTAAGCACAGAATCTTATTCACTCTAACCTTCCATATCAGATTTACTCCCACCATTCTTCTTGACACTTCCACTTCCGTCAACCTATCCTCACTCGTTCTCTCATATGTCCAAATAATTTCTGCACACCCTCTTCAGGTCTCTCAACCACACTCACCTTACTACCACGCTTCTCTCTCACTCTTTTATCACTTACTCAATCAAACCCCCTCACACCACATATTGTCCTCAGACATTTTTTTTTTCCTAAAAAAAATTACTCTCTTCCACCCATCGTCATTTACAGTTAATGCCTCGAACCCATACACCAGCGTTGGGACTACTGTAAGTTCTAGCATACCCATTTTCGCCCTCCGAGATAGCGGCCTCTTTTTCCTCACATTCCTCAATGCTCCCAGAACCTTAGTCCCCTTACCCACCCTAGAGCTCACCTCAACTTCATGGGTACATCTGCTGCCATGTCCACTCCCAGGCATCTAAAACAACCTACTTTCTTCAAGATTTCTCTCCTCAAACTCACACCCTGTTTCTCTGGACTGCGAAACCTAATAATATTGTTTTCATTCACATTTACTTCAATTATCTCTTTTCACGTACTCTCCCAAACTTGGACATCAACTTCTGCAGTTTCTCACTCGAATCTGCCACTAGTGTTGTTTCATCACCAAACAAAAAAACTTACACACTTCCCAGGTCCCCCTCACCCCTTACAGACTGCATACCAGCCCCTCTCCCTTACATCTACGTCTCCTCACCACCACCACCTGTAATCAAATCAAACAGCCATGGTGATATCACACACCTCTACCGAAGACCTACCTTCACCTGGAACCACTCATCCTCATCTCTACCCACTCTCACACACGCCTCTGCTTCTAGTAGCTCCTTTCGCACATTGTATAATCGTAGCATCTTCCACAAAGCATCCTTATCACTCGATCGTATGCTTCCTCCAAATCCATAAATGGCACATACAAATTCTTCTGTTTCTGAAAGTACTTCTCGCCCACGTTTTCAAAGCAAACACCTAATTACACAGCCTCTACCACACCTGAAACCACATTGTTCCTACCCACTCTGATGTTCTGTGCATGCCATCATCCTCTCATTCGCCACTCGTCCATACAGCTTGTCACGTACACTCAACAAATTCATACGTCTGTAACTGGAACTATCATCTTTTTCCCCCTTGTCTTTATACCATGGCACCATGCATGTATTTCGTTATTTTCCAGGCACTTCATCATCATCCATACATAAATTGAGAATCGTAACTTACCACTCAACAACGCAATCACCTTTCTCTTAAGATTTTCAACTGCAATACCATCCACTACAGCAGCCTTGCCACAATTCTTCTTTCTCAAAGCTTTCACCAACTTTTCTATTTACATTATACCACTTGCCATGGCTCTCTCACTTGGCATACCACCCTGACCCAAACACTCTACATCTGCCATCCTATCACAAGACACATTGACTGATTCTTCAAAGCACTCACTTCATCTGATCTCATCACCACTTGTTGCCAGTTCTTCATTTGCCCCCTTCATCGATGCTCCCATTTGTTCTTTTGTCTTTCTCACACTTTTAACCTGCTTCCAAAACATCTTATTCTCCTTCAAGTTTGCTAACACTCGCTAATCCCCTACATTCATTTGTCCCTTTTCAACTCCTACATCTTCCCCTTCAACCCCTGCCGCTTTCTCGAGCACATCTCCCAATCACTCGCAGTCCTTCCCTGTAAGTACCGCCCATATATCTCTCTTTAGTCTTTCACAAGCAACTGCACATCTTCATCCCACCAGTCACTACTCTCTCTCACCTGCCCAACTCCCACCTTCCGCATGCCACAGCTTCTCTTGTGCATGCCAGCACCGCTTCCCTAAATACCTCCCATTCCTCATCCACCCTTCTAGCTTAATCTACTCTCACCTTTTGCCCTGCTTAACTCATAAGGGTTGGCACGATCAAACGTGTATGTGTGTGTGTGTGTGTGTGTGTGTGTGTGTGTGTGTGATGTAATCATACACTTGCTTTCTAGTGCAATGAGAATACAAACATTAAGCTTTGAATTCATTGTAATATCACAAGAAGATTAAAGATGTGAATAAGTCTAAGTTACCTGTATCATAGAGAGAATATTATATCATACTGTATCTCATAATTCTTCAGGCAGTTCATGATACTCATTAAGAAAATGGTAGCCCTGGGATTCAACAATAAATATTTCGTGTTTCATAATTTCTCTCAGTTCGGTAAAAAAAAAAATAAAAAAAAATAAAAGACTGCATTTACATTTACATATTCATTTGCATGATTATTTTCCAGTTAGAAGGTAACCTTACAAGATATCTCTCTTTGTCTGTTATCTTCCAACAGTTTTGATGTGGCTCAGAGTAATAACAGTATCATATGGTTTTTTTTTCTTTTCATTCTTAAAGAATTCTTGGAGTTGCTGACTGATAACGTTGGAGCAGTACAGAATCCATAAGTGTAAACGTTTTTGAATTGTAGCTGAGTAAATAATTTTTCTGTCAATCAGAATAATTTTTTCTTTCCACATTTTCTTTGACTTTGCACGTAGGTAAAATGGCCACATTTTCATTCCAATTTCCGACTACGAGGCCCAGGGACCGAGATACCTTGCAATAACTTGCATTTCTTGAATAATAAACTGTATGTGCTCAAAATACCGGCTACATACTACTGAATATCACACGACGTTCACAGCTAACTTGAGCACATATCTAATTTTCCTGCTCATATCACACGACGTTCACTGCTAACTTGAGCACATATCTAGTTTATTTTCCTGCTCATATTTGACATATTTGATATCTGACTGTGTCACTATGGCTGCCAGCTTTCTACTGCACCAACACGAGCTGTGGGAGGAGGAGGAGGAGAAGCCAACTATAATAAAAAGAATAAAACTTTGAACGTCGTGTTAGAGAGCATGCAAGAGCTGCCGCCTCCGCTCCATGGTATAGTGAGGCTAATAAGTGGATCTATCCGAGACATCTAAGGCAGAAATTAGCTCCATTTTGGACAAGATGCAGCACTGAGCTTCCCAGCCGGTGTTCCTACACCAGTGTTCCCCAGTCAGCGGTCCTTAATGATCCTGCAGTCGGATGGAGCTCAGGGTACACAAAGACGAAAAATCTGATATCCATTTCATTTGTAATATATATATATATATATATATATATATATATATATATATATATATATATATATATATATATATTATATATTTTTTTCTTTTTTTCAAACTATTCGCCATTTCCCGCGTTAGCAAGGTAGCGTTAAGAACAGAGGACTGGGACTCTAAGGGAATATCCTCACCTGGCCCCCTTCTCTGTTCCTTCTTTTGGAAAATAGAAAAAAAAAAAAAATATATATATATATATATATATATATATATATATATATATATATATATATATATATATATATATATATATATATATATATGTGTGTGTGTGTGTGTGTGTGTGTTTACCAAATGGCGTCCTAGCTTCGTCTCTTCGATGTACATCAAGTGACTTATATTTCACTCTTGTGTCTCCCCTGATGATGTGATTATTACACGAAAGTGCACTTAGGAACTTATCGTGTTTCATTTTCCCGTGGACTCATAGGAATATCTTGATCACGCGCAAAATAGTGATCCTTTCCAATATATATATATATATATATATATATATATATATATATATATATATATATATATATATATATATATATATATATATATAATTTTTTTTTTTTTTTTTTTTCAAACTATTCGCCATTTCCCGCGTTAGCGAGGTAGCGTTAAGAACAGAGAACTGGGTCACTGAGGGAATATCCTCACCTGGCCCCCTTCTCTGTTCCTTCTTTTGGAAAATTAAAAAAAATTGAGAGGGGAGGATTTCCAGCCCCCCGCTCCCTCCCCTTTTAGTCGCCTTCTACGACACGCAGGGAATACGTGGGAAGTATTCTTTCTCCCCTATCCCCAGGGATATATATATATATATATATATATATATATATATATATATATATATATATATATATATATATATATATATATATATATATATATATATATGTTCGGTCTACCATGTGTCGTATGAATATAGACGAGAAGGCAATGATCCTAACCCAGTATCGAAGTTATCAGAAACATAATGGGTATTTATTGTCTGTGTCACGAAAGTGTATATGTTGCAGAGGAGGTTGATTATATCCAGAAATATGACGAATTGGTCTATGAATCAAGTGGCGACGTCAAACTCCCTTATTAGTGGCGATGACCTAGATCTGGTTTGGCCTACAGCCCTTTTATTTTGTAGACATCCCAGGTGTTATCAAGTGTTGTTCTCAATAACTGATAGCCTCGGAGGGAATATCCAGCGCACGAACTCCCGCTCGTGTCTGAGGCTTTAATACATCAGCAGGAAAACCGTCTGACACGCCCATGTAATTATACACGATTACGTGCCCTGTTTTGGTCACTGTTCCAGACAGGATGCAAAGACGAGGATGCCTTTAAGGTAATCCAGACTTTTTCTTTTATACTTTTAAGAAGAATATAGTAAAGAGCATCTTATAGAAAGGAGTAGTTCCATATCTCTTTTCACAGTGACATTTCATTGCTCTGAATAAACTAGAAATCTCGTGGGGAAACATGAAGGAGGTTAAGTGAAGTTGCCAGCAACGTTTGAGGAGAGGCGCGGTGAGTCACCGCCAGGGACGTGTGGGAGTGACAGACCAGAGCTACACTGCGGAGGAATGTGGGTGTTGGAAGATAGAGCCATAGTGTGGAGAGGGTGGGAGTGACAGACTAGAGCTACACTGTGGTGGAATGTGGGTGTTGGAAGATAGAGCCACAGTGTGGAGAGGGTGGGAGCGACAGACTAGAGCTACACTGCGGAGGAATGTGGGTGTTGGAAGATAGAGCCACACTGTGGAGAGGGAGGGAGTGGCAGACGAGAGCTACACTGTGGTGGAATGTGGGTGTTGGAGGATAGATCCACGCTGTGGAGAGTAAGGGAGTTACAGACTAGAGTTACTCTGTGGGGAGATGCGAGTGTTGTAGACCAGAACCATCCACACTTTAGAGAGCTTTGGCGTGACAGACCACAGTCCCATTACGGAAGGATGTAAGTGTAAAAAACCTCCGATGAAACTAGGAAAATGTGTGGTTGTGACACATCACAACCACATTAGGAAGAAGTCTTGGGTGTGTCAGAATACAACCACATTACGGAAAAGTCTTGGATGTGACAGACCACAGCCATATGATGGAGAAGCGTAAGTGTGAGACACAACACGACCACACTTTAAGGAGGTGTGGGTGTAGCATAGGAAGCTGTAGGTCTGATATACCTCGACCAAGCTGGAGAGCAATGGTGGTGATACATCAAAGCCATACGTTTGTGGTCTTCCTCCTGATGCAGATGATATCTCCTTCTCTTTCGAGAGATGCATCCACAGAGCAACAGCTGTTCCGTGGAGATGTTAACCCGTACCTCAAACACATTCAGTCCACGTCACACAGTCACTGGTTCCGTAGGTACTTTAATGTATTACCTCCTCCTCCCCCACCCTCTTTTATCGACGAGGCAGGATCATGCATCGTATGGATACAGCCTGAAGAAAAAAGAAAAAAACAATCGCCCTTTCTCTGTTCTCCTAGACTGTGTTAATGGCTTCGTTTCCGCGCACCCATAGTTCATCACCCACTCCTCCTATCTGGTCCCGTTTTCTTTTTATTTTCCAATTCCTGACCATCTCCGCGCAGTTCTAACATATATACTTTACGCACACCACTTACACTCGTCCTACCGATTCTTGTGGCAATGATTCACTCGAATCATCATCCCTGTCTTGGATTTTTTACTCCTCCAAGGATTCTAGATCTCTTCTGTTCTGTTCTCGGGGTTCTTTCGACCAACTGTTCTTGCTCAGTAAACAAATTGTCTCAAAAATGCTCCCTTGTCGACTTAAATGAAACGTGAGACACACACAGACAGACAGACAGTCCAGTCACTGATTTAATGATGTTGCACGAATGTTAGATTACGTGTTATTCATCATATCCTTTATACGTTTGCATACCGAATCATGAAATCAGAATGACTGCACCGCAATATCCTACTCAGAGAGAGAGAGAGAGAGAGAGAGAGAGAGAGAGACACTAGGGGCAATCCCACACGGGGTGGTGGCTCAACCCCTCTACCGTGCCAATATGTATTCATTACCGCAGATGAAATGAGATATCGGGCGGGCGAGGGAAGAACAGGTGGATCCCGTCCCCTGTGAATTATAGCAGACGTTACATGATGTCACACAGCCAAACACATCAATACACCGCCGGGCAGAGATGATACCTCGCCAGTACATATTCAAATGGCTAGCAATAAGGCCACAGGTCTGCTAGTTTGTATAACAACTTAAAATACCTCGATAATAATAATGATAGTAATGATATTAACAATAATAGTAATAATGATAATAATGATAATGATAATAATGATAATAATAATATTCATAATGATAATAATCATAATAATGATAATAATAATAATAATAATAATAATAATAATAATAATAATAAAGATAATAATAATAATAATAATGATAATAATAATAATAATGATAATGGCAATAATGATAATATTGATAATATCTATAATGATAATAATAATAATAGCAATGATAATAATAATAATAATAATAATAATAATAATAATAATAATAATGATAATAGTAATTATTATTATTATTATCATTATATTATCATTATCATTATTATTATCATTATTACTATTACTATTATTACTATCATTATTACTGGCCAGGGTTTTCAATGTATGGAATATGGTGAGGTACCTGACAATTGTCGAAATACCTGTATATTACCACTCTATAAAGGCAAGGGGTTTTGTGAACGTTCGAATTACAGCGGTATAAGTCTGTTGAGTGTGCCTGGTAAGTTGTATGGGAAAATGGTGACTGAGAGAGAGTGGTGGTATATACAGAGTTTCGGACTTAGGGAGAACAATGTGGCTTCAGGAGTGGGAAAGGAAGTGTGGATCAGGTGTTTGCTTTGAAGAATGTGTATGAGAATTACTTAAAAGGAACAGAAGAATTTGTGTGTGCCATCTAGAAATCTGGAGAAAACACATGAAAAGGTTGATAGAGATGTTCTGTGGAAGGTATTACGGATTATAGCTACGACAATTTGTTAGTGAAGTCTTCATCAAAAGACTAAGACTAAGTTGTGTATTCGAGAAGGAAGAGAGAAGACTGAGCCCTTCCAGGTGGTCTGCCGCAGGGGTGTGTGATGTCACCATGTATGTTTAATCTATCTGTGGATGAGGTGGTGAGAGAGGTTAGCAGTATGTCTGAGATGGCGGGAGGGGTGAGTGGGTTCTGAGAGATGAGTCAGTTACTTTTTGCTGATAATACAGCGCTACTGGTAGGTTCGGGTGCGAAACTACAAAGCTGGATTCTGAGATTGGGAGAGTGCATGAAAGTTGAAAGTAAGAGTGATTTAAATCAACGATATCAGGTTTAGCATTGGGAAGAGACAGGGTAGATGGAGGATGCGTTTGTCAAATGCTTTGTTTCATCATGTTAAAGACTATGACCATTATGCTGACCGATGTAATGCTAATTCAGTTATCAACTGCACTTTACCACGAGAAATAACACTGAATCTTCCATTATCAAATACACAAAGAATAGTAGCATTGATATCAGTGAAGGTCTATAAAAAGTGGATGGTTCTGACATAGGCAAAATTTGTGAACAGTTCCGTTTCCTGTCCACAGAACATAAATTTCATGACAGGCATTTGCCAGACCCGAACACCACCATCCAGTAACGCTTGTTTACCAAAGGCGTCATAGCTACGTATCTTCCTTGTATATCAACTGACTATTCTACGTCTTCTGTCTCCTTCTTGTACCTCCCCTGACGATGTGATCATTAAACGAAAGTTTTATTTTCCTCATTGTTAGCAAATACTAGATGATGCGCACCACTGTGACCTACTGCAATATAAACGAATGAATGTGGTTTCGGGCATTATTGCATGACAGCTAGAGACTGAGTGTGAACGAATGGGGCCTTTGTTGTCTTTTCCTAGCGCTACCTCGCACACATGAGGGGGGAGGGGGATGGTATTCCATGTGTGGCGAGGTGGCGATGGGAATGAATAAAGGCAGACAGTGTGAATTGTGTGCATGGGTATATATGTATGTGTCTGTGTGTGTATATATATGTGTACATTGAGATGTATAGGTATCTATATTTGCGTGTGTGATTGTGTATGTATATACATGTGTCTGGGGGTGGGTTGGGCCATTTCTTTCGTCTGTTTCCTTGCGCTACCTCGCAAACGCGGGAGACAGCGACAAAGCAAAATAAATAAATATATATATATATATATATATATATATATATATATATATATATATATATATATATATATATATATATATATATATATATCTTACAGAAATGTCCCAAGACCAATTTCTACGAGAAAGTCCTGGAGTTACCCAGGACTTTTCTAAAAGCCTTCTGCAGACCAAAGCTTCACTACTTTCAGTTGGAAGGAAATACAGACTCCTTTAGAGTGAGAATTTCTTTGACCAAACTGTACTCCCAGTAATACAGCCTTGCCAAGAATGACTTTTCACTCGCTGTGTAAATCGTGACTGACGTTACGCCGGCCTTTGTAGACTGCAGACTCACTCCTGCATCTGCAACACACAGACAACAGGTTCTTGATTTTACAACATTACCATAACGCTTGTCTGATGATTCGTTGGAATACCTTGATCCTGGATACTAAATCCTGAGAACCATATCGTTATTACCGGAGGTCTTTTGATCGTCAGTGATGCTCTGCTTGGCAAAGTTCTTGTTGGTCAACTTGGGTTTGAGAATCGTGTGTGTGTACAAAAACCTTTCCCTTACATTTACCACCTGCCTCAACCTCTTTCACTGGGGCGATGCTTAAACGTGACAAGTGTACACAGTGTAAATCATATCACTTGGCTATTCACTGTCAGATGCCACAATTGCGGCAGTATATCACGGTATATCCACATCATATACGATCACCTTCAGTCTCATATACCGGGGAACTTCACCAAATGTATCGTTTTGGAATTCCCATAAATGTAACCCATATCAATATGAGGAACTATTCATCTATCATTTATGATATCTTGGTAATGCCCTCGTTTAATCATTCATTCTCCTTTATCTAGTATTTTTTTTTTTCGTTCAGTCCAATATATTGCCATCTACTTTGTTTAATCTCTCCTCCACCTAATGCTTGTCCACTCCTCCCTAATTCATTGCATCCACTCACCTACTGCACCCTATACATCACCTCCTGACACCCTCCTAGCACGCACGTCTTGAGCCATAAGTGCTGGGAACAGAAGAGGGGGAGGAGCAGTCTGACCCCTTCTTCTTGGTGGAAAATATGGAGTTTGCGACCATGTGACAACAGCTCGTCCGTGCGGGCTACGCCTTCTAGGTTTTCGGTGGTAGAAAGGAACACAGTGTGTGTGTGTGTGTGTGTGAGAGAGAGAGAGAGAGAGAGAGAGAGAGAGAGAGAGAGAGAGAGAGAGAGAGAGAGAGAGAGAGAGAGAGAGAGAGAGAGAGAGAGAGAGAGAGAGAGAGAGAGAGAGAGTGTTGTGGCTACCTATCTGTACTGTGCAGGAGGCAGTCTGAAACTCTTGCCGCCCTCCCATCACGTGAACATTTTCGGCTATCGCACAGCAATTAAGCCTTTGTATGCTGTCCGCATTTACCACATCTTCGTTCAGTTCATTACACCCATATCCACCATTCATAGTATAACAACACTTCTTTACATCTTTTTAACCATTTCCTTGGTTAATCTCAATTTATGTTCTCTGTTTGTTTTCTCCCTACATCTTTCGAAGAACAATTTACTATGTCATTAATTTGGTTTGAAAACTTAAAGATTAGGATGAGGTCATCTCTCACTCATCTCTCTCCCATGGTGGGAATACTCAAGGCATCTTACCTTACCCTGTAACTCTTTTGTCTAAGTTCTGGTACCATCGTTTTAGTTCTCTGTGTTTGTAATTATCTATTTGTACTGTACAGGGAGGAGAGTTTTACACTAGTGGAGCCTCATCTATATCATACAAGTCTTTTAAACTTTTGCGTGCGGTCTGCAATTACCATTTCCTCATTTAATTGATTATCGTACTTACGATATTATGAAAGTACTTCTTAACCCTTACAACCGACATCCTACACCTGCAGCAAACGTCTTCATCTATTGCCATGAGAGTTTGAGATCCTCCTCTTCCTCCTCCCAACACCCCGCTTCCACCATTGAAAGAAAACGAAAACAATAAGAAGAAATAATCGTCATAGGACACCTCTCCCAGGTGTTCCTGCAGTCCCAAGCCTGCGCTATTTCCAGTAGCAGGGAAAAGATGTGTTCGTATGGAGTGAGAATTTCTTCAACGATACTGTACTTCCTTTCGTCAACAGACGATGAAACAGAATATACTTGATCACGTGCAAAATTGTGATCCATTCCAATATAATATATATATATATATATATATATATATATATATATATATATATATATATATATATATATATATATATATATATATATATATATATATATATATATATATATATATATATATTCTTATAACCCTCATACAGCAAAATGCCTTAATTTTCTAACCCTACTCGAGTGAAACGAAAAGAAAACCTTATTCCGAAGGGATTACGTTGATATTCAAGCATAAGACTGCTATTGTGGACTCGAGGACCTTTCCATCATCCTAGTCACGCTCACGATCCTCCTCAGCTGTCACTAGTGTGACATACCCTATGCATCAGGTTGGTTCGTCACACTACCTCTGACGAGGAGCTCTCGGCATTCCTGGGAACGCTGTCTCCCTTCACGAGAGACCTATCAGCAGGAGTATTGCCCCATAACTCTTCGGGGGAAGGGATCTACCTGCTCTCCCACGCTCATCCGGTGTCTCACCTCACCTCCCCTGATGAAAATATAATGCGGCCCAAGTTCCGTCATGAACCACCAGCCCGAAGGGGGGAGAGGGAGATGCTTCCCCCCCCTCTCTCTCTCTCTCTCTCTCTCTCTCTCTCTCTCTCTCTCTCTCTCTCTCTCTCTCTCTCTCTCTCTCTCTCTCTCTCTCTCTCTCAGCCACCGACCCAGAGAGGTGTATGTATATATTACCAGTACTCTCCGGCTGAGTATAGGGAGGGCTGGTGATGGCTGCAAAGTGAGCCAACAAACACTTCAGTGGCTGTTAAGTGCCACTCCTTTTGTCCTAGGTGGCTGTGTTTTCTTTCTGCCTCATCTGAACACGGGTGCCTGGCTTTCAGCCCACAGTCCACTCTCTCCTTATCATACACAAGGCTTAATAACATGTATCTCACACAATTCGTTCTTCGTAGCTCTGTATTTTCCTGCAGCGTGAATCATTATTCGTACGTAAGTACACACACACACACACACACACACACACTCTCTCTCTCTCTCTCTCTCTCTCTCTCTCTCTCTCTCTCTCTCTCTCTCTTTCTCTCTCTCTCTCTCTCTCTCTCTCTCTCTCTCTCTCTCTCTCTCTCTCTCTCTCTCTCTCTCTCTCACACACACACACACACACACCAAAAATTTTCACGCAATTTACTTCTATAATCCGTTTATAAGAACATCGACGGAACACCATGATATACCATGTTGACAATGTACAAATTATTTCTTGCCGTACAGATATTTTTCAGACGTCCAAAGATCTTAAATTATCGTCATGAAATTAATAGGCTCAGCAGACGGAACTAACTCAAAACAGATAGTGCAAGGACTGTACAAGGAAATGACAAAACAGATGATGAAGAGAAAGGGCATTTCGGAGATACATGGAGAAAATTGTGAGCAGACAGGATAACAGAAGCTTTTTACAAGACATAGAGCATAGGTTGAAATATAAAGTAACAAGAAATATATTTAGAAGACATAGAGCATAGCATGATATATATAAGGTAACAATAAGTATAAAGATGAAGAAAAGAGTAACATTTCTCCACACAGACATGGGTCCTTAAGACCAAAGTAACTAACAAACTAAAGAAAAAAAAAATCATGAGAGCACAGAACTCGGGCCTTCATAGCCTGCAATATAACCTCACATTAACAAGGAATCTGAGATTAATATACTCGTAACCCTGAAGTTCTTCCCTATCAGAGGTGACCAGAAGCTGAGATCACTGGGAACCTAAGCCTCGTACTGTCAGAAGAGAGAGAGAGAACAACCTCGTTACCAACTGAGTGTACGTCCGTCTAGGAAAAGGACATACATCGTTACCAACTGAGTGTACGTCCGTCTAGGAAAAGGACATACATCGTTACCAACTAAGTGTACGTCCGTCTAGGAAAAGGACATTCCTTTAGGTATCTGTCTTTCGAGCGAACCGCGAAAATACATATTTCTTAGATCTAAAACTTTGCCATCGGAGCTCAGCAAAAAAAAAAAAAAATGCAAAACAGCGGGGGAAGAGAGAGAGAGAGAGAGAGAGAGAGAGAGAGAGAGAGAGAGAGAGAGAGAGAGAGAGAGAGAGAGAGAGAGAGAGTACCTACACATGAAGCAAGTGTACGTAAGATAAGGTAAAGCCACAAGGAAACGAGAAGCACAAAGCGTCAAGCGCATTCGTTTATTACACTGTCAAGACTCAAGTCTTGGCAACGTAATATACGAAAGCGCTTGACGCTTCGAATTTTCAGTTTCCCCGTGGCTTTATCTGCACAACACAAACATAAACGGGAGAGCAACACACAAACCAAAATCCCAAAGAATACTAAATACTACCAGGTCTTGCCAGAAAAAAAGAAAAATAGTGTCCTCCACAAATAACACCTGCTTAATCAGTTCTCTTAAAAGCAAATACTCAGAGCCGTAAACTACACCAAACGGAGCACTTACCACAATCACTGGCTGCCTACGGACGAAAAACATCCATCACGTTTTCAAAGGAACAAATACCCTCGCAATCCAACGTGGTGTCATCATGCGTGGCAATCAGTTCTTTGCAGCCCCTCACATCGAAAACCTCTTCATCACTGATCTCCATCCTCCAAACACCCTCCATCCTCCAAATACCCCTGCCTCCCTCAAACTTCAACGACCTATAGTCACAGTCTGCCCTGCACCTACCATACCCCAAAAAGTACAACAATGACAAAACGACAAACGTTAAAGAACCGTCCGCCTGACCCAGTGGTTATGACATACCCCCAATACATCCACCTGAAACCATGTTCCCCCAGACATACACGAGTTACACTTTCTCGTCGTGTCAGTTTATTACATACGAGTAATAGCGATTAAAAAAAAAATTACTATTTCTCCTCTTGTCAGTTTATTATATACGAGTAATAGCGATTAAAAATAAAAAAAACTGCTGCGC
>NC_092227.1:12810613-12820613 GCF_036320965.1 Panulirus ornatus | reverse complement strand
TTCCGAGATAATGTTCTCGACTTCCACACATTCTTCAAGGCTCCCAGAATTTCCGCCCCCTCCCCCACCCTATGATCCACTTCCGCTTCCATGGTTCCATCCGCTGCCAGATCCACTCCCAGATATCTAAAACACTTCACTTCCTCCAGTTTTTCTCCATTCAAACTCACCTCCCAATTGAATATATATATATATATATATATATATTCTTGTCAACAGACACAGAGAGAGAGAGAGAGAGAGAGAGAGAGAGAGAGAGAGAGAGAGAGAGAGAGAGAGAGAGAGAGAGAGAGAGAGAGAGAGAGAGAGAGAGAGAGAGAGAGGGGAAAACTAAGCACCGTTTCTTTAAACCTGTGATAAAAAAAAAGAAGAAGAGGGGGAGGAGTAAACAAGGCCGAGCCGTTGATTCATAGTCGCGAACTCCATTATTCTTACCGTCTTGAAGAGAGCAGACTGCCTGTTCCTCCTCCTCCTCCTCCTCCTGCCTCCTCTCCTGTTGCCAGAACTCGTGGTTCACGATGGATGTGGACGGGAGGGTAACAGGAGTAACGCAGGGTTAAGGAAGACGATGCTGTATGTAGATTGGCGAAGGCATTGCCTCATGGCGAAGGGTAGCCTAATGTAACGTGGAAGAATGATTTACAAAAGAGGGATGGATGGATGGACGATGCTTGAGTGGGTACGGGGATGTTATATGATGAGGGAATCACAGAGTGTGGACTCGTGTAGTGTAGTGGCGATGAGCGTTCCTGACCTTGCCTGACGCATTCACGGGCCGCCCAGGGTCGAGCTATGCTTAAGTTCGATTCCTGGTTGCAGCAGTCGGTCCACAGTCAACTGAGCTGTTCATCCACTCCCAGGGTTTGGTCGATGAAATGGGTACCTAGCTCAGGTAGGGTATATATCTATATATTATATTTCGTCGCTGTCTCCCGCGTTAGCGAACAAGAGCAAGGAAACACAAGAAAGAATGGCCCAACCGACACAAATACACATGTATATACATAAACGCCCACACACGCACATATACGTACCTATACATTTCAACGTATACATACATATACACACACAGACATATGCATATAAACACATGCACATATTCATACATGCTGCCATCATCCATGCCCACCGCCACCCCGCCACACATGAGGTAGCGCTAGGAAAGGAAAACAAAGGTCACATTCGTCCACCCTCAGACTCAAGCTATCATGTGTAATGCATCGAAACCACAGCTCCCTTTCCACATTCAGGTCCCACAAAACTTTCCATGGTTTACCCCAGATGCTTCACATGCCCTGGTTCAATCCACATTATATATATATATATATATATATATATATATATATATATATATATATATATATATATATATATATATATATATATATATATATATATATATATATATATATATATATATTCCTATAAGTCCACGGAGTATATATATATATATATATATATATATATATATATATATATATATATATATATATATATATATATATATATATATATTCCTATAAGTCCACGGAGAAAATGAAACACGATAAGTTCTTAAGTGTACTTTCGTGTAATAATCACATCATCAGGGGAGACACAAGAGAGAAATATAACAGTCGGTTGATATACAACGAAGAGACGTAGCTAGGACGCCATTTGGTAAACATGCATTGTCCAAGACAGACAACGAGCTATCGTGAAACTATTATGTGGACAAGAAGGTGAATTGTTTACAAATTTTATCAACAATAAAGTTATTCAATTTATACAGACCATCACTAATATCAAGATTATAATTCTTCGTGTATTTAATGATAGAAGACTCAATGATATTTCTCGTGTTACTGGAGTTAGAGCTAATAACTGAGGTGGCATTACTCCAGTCAATACAATGATCATAGTTTTTAACGTGATTAAACATGGAATTTGATTCTTGTCCCGTTCTTATATTATATTTATGTTGCTATGTCTAACAGAAAGATCCTTACCAGTCTGCCCAACATACATATATATATATATATATATATATGTATCATACTTTGTCGCTGTTTCCCGCGTTAGCGAGGTAGCGCAGGGAAACAGGCGAAAGAATGGCCCATTCTCTCTCTCTCTCTCTCTCTCTCTCTCTCTCTCTCTCTCTCTCTCTCTCTCTCTCTCTCTCTCTCTCTCTCTCTCTCTCTCTATGTGTGTGTATATATATATATATATATATATATATATATATATATATATATATATATATATATATATATATATTTTTCTTTCTTTCAAACTATTCGCCTTTTCCCGCGTTAGCAAGGTAGCGCTAAGAACAGAGGACTGGGCCTCTAAGGGAATATCCTTACCTGCCCCCCCCCCCCTCTGCTCCTTCTTTTGGGGAAAAAAAAAAAAGAGAAGGGAGGATTTCCAGCCCCCCGCTCCCTCCCCTTTTAGTCGCCTTCTACGACACGCAGGGAATACGTGGGAAGTATTCTTAATCCCCTATCCCCAGGGATATATATATATATATATATATATATATATATATATATATATATATATATATATATATATATATATATATATATATAGCGTCAATGTGATGACTTTGATTAGGGCCTGAGTTGCCCGTACCGTTTCAGCAAACAAAAAAAAAATCATGTGTATTTTGTTAATAGTTAGAAGATACATAACAGAATACTTTTCTGATACAGACTATATTTTCTGGGAGTTCAGTGATGCAGTTGGAGAAGCTCTGCGATATGTAAAGTGGAAGGTGATTCTATATAACATGAAGGATACGTTATTCAAGTTAGCAGGAGTTGAATGAATTCTGCAAGTGTGACGCGTATGATAACGGGTCTGGCCTCGAGCCCATCTATCATCTGAGAGCCATTTGATATAGACTTAAAGACGTGATGCCGACGTATTGCCGTTAGGAGGGCGAGTTGTAGGTAAAGGCAGTATGATGTTAGGGAATAATAGGTTTGTATCCATATTTCCTGATGATTCGATGGATCTCCAGCAGTGAATACGATCAGAGCTTGGAAGAAAAAAAAAAAAAAACAAGAATCAAACATTGTACCGCTGTATCCCTTTGGATCTATTGTTTGAGAGGACGTAGCGTCGAGTCTTGCAGTGCACAAAGGCCTACAGCACGTTACCTGTGGTAGTGTATGGAAGGCAAGACAATGTCAGGGTAAGGTACGGGAATGGCCACACCCTCTTTGCCTCACAGGTAGTGACGAGCGGTTACTGCCAGAAGCGTAAAGATATTCAACAATGCTTTTGCAGACAACACCACGATTTATGAAATGAATCGTGCACCCGAAATAATGAACAACACACACACACACACACACACACACACACACACACACACACACACACACATGATATATAGCCCATCCTCTGGCCTCATAAAAGACCAGGAGGAACCAGCTAGACTTACCTCCTGAAGGACTAACGCAAAATCCATTACTCTGACTGACAAGAAGAGTGCAGAATGCTATTTCCTAATTCCATCCACGGAACTTGTGGCCCTAGAAAACAGGAGTAGGGAGAGCGCCTGGAGGCTACAAGCTGGGGTGTGGCATGATTAGGGAGTGGAGGGAGGAGAAGAGGGCAATGTGAGGAGTGACGAGTGGAAGCCGGGGTGTAGCAGGGTCAGAGAGTGAGGGAGGACAAGAGGGTAATGTGAGGAGTGAGGAGTAGAAGCTGGAGTGTAGAAGGGTCAGAGAGTGAGGGAGGACAAGAGGGTAATGTGAGGAGTGAGGAGTGGAAAGGTTTAGGATCATAAGGTTGAAACACGAGCAATGAAGGAACAAATACATACAAAGAAGGAAGATATCAGGTTCAAAATTGAAGATTTATTGCCTTAAGTAATTTAGTATTAGGAGAGCGTTGGCAGAATATACCTTGTGAAATATGATTATATAACAGGTAGACGATATACCTCCTCCGTATAAGTGTTGGATCGTTTGATAGATATTCATTGCGTCGAAGGAGACGTAATATCCTATACTGTTACCTGAGTCTGAAGGGTGTTTGTGTATGACATCATTCACTTCGCATACTGTCAACTGTCGTGACATTCCAATTACATTCATCATCCTACGACCAACACCACCATCCTAGACTTATAATACCGGTATCGACCAACTATCATCTACCTATTATACTATCATACTTCACAAGGTATATTTTCCCAACTCTTTAATATACTGGACTTACTAAGCAATATATCTTCACCTTGAAGCTAATATCTTCTTCATCTATTTTAACCTCATACTTTTAAACCTCTCCACTCTTCATGCTGTTCATTATCCTCTCCTCCCTCACTCTCTAACCCCAGCCTATGTGGTGTGGTGGTATAGCGTTACTGACCATGAGTCACCATCGGCCAGCCTGGGGTCGGACTCTCATGAGTTCGAATCCTGGGCGTGGCAGTCGCCCTACAACCAACCCAGATTTTCATTATCTCCTCCAGGTCGGTCGATAAACTGGAGCCTGGTTTAGGCCGGTGTGTGTGTGTGTGTGTGTGTGTGTGTGTGTGTGTGTGTGTGTGTGTGTGTGTGTGTGTGTGTGTGTGTGGGCACGAGAATAGGAGTAAAGACATGACACATATATATACCAGGTTAATAGACGGGGCACCATAAGTGAAGCACTCTCTCCTCGTAACACATAAGCAGTAATGCAAACAACAGAGAAGGTTCAAAGGAAGGCATCAAAGGCTGTACCGGACGTACGAAAACTGAGTTAACCGCAACCTTTAAGTTTTTAAATCAGCTTAATGACAAAGGTTCTGAGTCAGCAGTTTCCTAAAGGTTGCCGAGATAAAAAAAAGGAAAAAGAATGATAAGTGGGCATAACACGAAATCAAAACAAGAGGCTTGTTAGAAATTATCTACAGCAGCAGTTTTCTTTTTTCATTATAAGTTGAGAATGAATGGATAAATTGAGTTACGAACTAATGAATATCAACTTCATACAGAAATATGAAAGGTTGTCTGTAGAGAAAGTCCAAAAGATGGGGGGGCCTTACGAGTGTATAACTTCCTCCCGGTGAAGTAAAAATAAGTGATTAAACACACACACACACACACACATTTACACACATACACACACACACACACACACACACACACGTTTACATGGTATAAGAGGAGTGGACGAATGGAATATACTAGGCTCTGAGACAGAGAATGTGGACGACATACACTAGTTTAAAAAGCTGTCTGATAGTAGAGAGGGCTCAAGAGATGGGGCTCCACGAACGTAATACTGCCTCTACCCGTACATTACAAATAGTTAATTACATACACAACCATGTCAGACCATTGGTGATGCATAAGATTCCCTTCAACGAAGGAAATGTCTCAACAACATAGAGAGGAGCCAACAGTCTGCCTTACTTTGATAAGAAAAAAAGTGATCATTGTATTACTGCCCTCAGCATGCATAATCGGCAAGGAAAGATAATGTGAAGGGAGATAGAGGAAAATTACATTGATTTAAGTTTCCTATGCGGGACGCGTCATGGATTCAGAAGGAAAAGATCCTGCACGAAAAATCTATGGGGATTTGTATGAGAAAATGAGTAACATCCTAGAAAAAAAAAAAATATGTTGGTGTGGATGGGTCGTATAATGTTGGACAGCCAGAGGGCTTTCAGTACAGATCTTCATAGAAGGCTTATAATGGCTCTTGCTGTCCAATGTGGGGGTGTGAGGAGGGCTGCTCAATGAACTGACAGCTTGAGTAACTCGGAGGGAACAGCAAACATATAATAGGAGATTCTTCTCAAGCTGCGCGAGGACGTCAGATGGAATACCTCAGGGATCAGTGCTAGGGCCATTACTGTTCCTGATCAACATAAACAATTTCCTCAACGAGTCGAATCACACCTGAATATGTTGTTGTTGATTCTGGGCTTACATAGGAGGAAAGGCAAAGCACTGAGCAACACGAAACATTACCAAGGGGCCAAGACAAGTAGCATCAATGGTCGAACAAATGGCATATAAAATCTAATTCTAGAGAACGTAAATACATTACGTCAGGACGGATTTTATGAAGACCAGATACTTACTTCCTGCCACGAGAGTCCCTTCAATCCTTTGAGGTACCTGCAGCGCTCAGGAAGCTGGCCATGTCCACTATTCGAGACCCCAAGTCATAAAGTGTTGTGATGTGTGTCTGTCAACATCTAGGGCAACTGATTAGACCAGATACGTCAAAGGAAGTCACAGTCTTACCGTGACAAAGACTTAGGATTTAAGATTACGAGGAACTTGTCACCAGAACAGCATGCGAGAAAGGTCGTGTTGGGACACAAACTAAAGTCTGGGTGGAATTAAAACTGGCTTCAAAAATTCCTGGACTAGTGAAGTATGATGATGGCAGTCCTCCGTATGAAATCAAGTAGTACTAATAAAGAGGCTTCAACCAATGGGTGTGGTGTTGAATGACCTTCTTGAATGTAACTCCCATCACCATATAGCATCTCGAGATTTAAAATTGGCTACGAAAAAAACATCCATTAATAACATGACCTTGTTTGTCAGTACTGCAAGAAGTAGCAAGAAATTTTTACTGTGGGTTAGGATAAAAATCGTTAGATATGAGAGATGCTGTTGGCGGCTCTCTCGTTGTCTGGGCAACGGCGATCGACTGTACAACAGCAGGACGCCAGCAGGATCGGACCAACTAGGGTTCATTAAGACTGGATGGAAAGGCAGAGCGGAAGTGCCTACCGTAGCAAAGAACTATACACAAGAAGGAATAAAGAAAAAACAAATCCTTTAAGTGACAGTTTCTATCAATCACAGATTACTCAGCGTGTATGATGCATCAATTTCTGAGTTGTCATAATTGATCATCGGCAAACATACGTCGGAAAAAGAACTGTATTCCAGGATAAGTTAAGTGATGAAGACGTTATGGAACACATGATAAAAAAAAAATGGGGCCTCCTTGATATTAATGATGATTTTCGCTCTCTCGGCGTTGCCGTAGTAGATACTTACAAGGCCTTTTATGTTATATATATACGTCCTTTTCTTCCTAGATGGATGTTTACGTCATCCGCTGCATAGTGGGCTGGGGTTATGGCAGAGCGTGAGTAACCTTCATTTCTCTTCTTTAAGCTGCAGTGGGGATGTTAACACCTTCTGGCGTCTGAGGCAAGAGGTTCTCTGGCTTTGGTGGAGGGACATACTGTCACACGCTCGTTGGGGCCAGATCTTGGTTGTGTGTGAGGGTGGAGAAGGAAATGTAATATTACCGTCTATTGTGTGGCGTGGTCTTTGCTGTCTCTGGCATTTCAGATGAAATGACATCTTACCACCGCAATGATATCTCTAACCAGGTGCAAACCAACATTGATTACCATATGGTTTGATATATATATATATATATATATATATATATATATATATATATATATATATATATATATATATATATATATGAGATGTTTGAGGACAATGTGTGGTGTGAGGTGGTTTGATCGAGTAAGTAACGTAAGGGTAAGAGAGATGTGTGGAAATAAAAAGAGCGTGGTTGAGAGAGCAGAAGAGGGTGTTTTGAAATGGTTTGGGCACATGGAGAGAATGAGAGAGGAAAGATTGACCAAGAGGATATATGTGTCGGAGGTGGAGGGAACGAGGAGAAGTGGGAGACCAAATTGGAGGTGGAAAGATGGAGTGAAAAAGATTTTGTGTGATCGGGGCCTGAACATGCAGGAGGGTGAAAGGAGGGCAAGGAATAGAGTGAATTGGATCGATGTGGTATACCGGGGTTGACGTGCTGTCAGTGGATTGAATCAGGGCATGTGAAGCGTCTGGGGTAAACCATGGAAAGCTGTGTAGGTATGTATATTTGCGTGTGTGGACGTATGTATATACATGTGTATGGGGGGTGGGTTGGGCCATTTCTTTCGTCTGTTTCCTTGCGCTACCTCGCAAACGCGGGAGACAGCGGAAAAAAAAAAAAAAAAAATATATATATATATATATATATATATATATATATATATATATATATATATATTCCCTGGGGATAGGGGAGAAAGAATACTTCCCACGTATTCCCTGCGTGTCGTAGAAGGCGACTAAAAGGGAAGGGAGCGGGGGGCTGGAAATCCTCCCCTCTGTTTTTTTTTTAATTTTCTAAAAGAAAGAACAGAGAAGGGGGCCAGGTGAGGATATTCCCTCAAAGGTCCAGTCCTCGGTTCTTAACGCTACCTTGCTAACGCGGGAAATGGCGAATAGTGTGAAAAAAAAATTATATATATATATATATATATATATATATATATATATATATATATATATATATATATATATATATATATATATATATATATAAACCATTAATTCATCAATTGATAGTCAGGTGTGGTGAGGTCGTGGCTATCTCTGGCAGTTAAGATGTAAATATCAGATATCTTCAAGTGTCTGTGAGGGCATCTTGCCTGTCTGTGTTGTGGCTAGACCTCTTGTGTGTGTCTTGTGTCCACGAAGTCTTCAGTGGTGAAAAACAACCTTCAGCTTTTCTTACTGTACAAAGGAGATATTTTTTTCTATAAACGTATCACTGAAATGAACAGAAGTGAAAAAAAAAAGCTGTCGATAGGATGGTCTCAAATGCGACTGTTATACAACGTACAGAACTTAGAATACCAAGCTGGCGTTCGCAAATGACTTAAATGAATTGAATATTATTTAACTGGCATGATATTTTTTTTACTTTTTTAAATAAAATAGCAATTTCTCTTCTGGGTCCAGCTTTTAGACAACTATTATTCCTGATCTGTGTAAATGACTTCCCAAAGAGACTCGACTCATACCTGGCTGTGTTCAGATCTGTGTAAATGACTTCCCAAGTACTTAACTCATGCCTGACTATATGTATACACAGGTGATGTCATGTCCATTAAAGACAGGATGGATCAATCGGGATTGCAACATTTGACAACGGAAGTTGGAGAAGATACTCAAAAGATCAGGTGAATATATGCTGAACTAAGATCTCACGTAGCTTGAAGTTAATGATGCTGGGAAAATGTCAAAGCGGACTGGACTTTGACTGTTTCATAAGGACATTAGTAACTTAAAAAGATCCAACACAATGTATAACCTATCGTCGGAAATTTTCATGTTAAGTGTCGCGTGGAAGGAGAGAAAAAAAAAAGAAATATAATACCAACATTCTGGTACATGAACGAGATGTTTCGTAAGAAGCGTACAACCTCCCATCATCTCCAGTAACAGTTCGAAAATTGGGAACAGAACTGAAAATAAAGTTTGAGGGAAATGCTCCGGAAATTGTGTTCGAAACTAGGTGAATGAGTTACGGGGGAGGAGGAGGAGGAGGAGGAGGTGGAAGTCCTCGAATTACCCATAATGGAGGAGGCTTTGTTAGAGGGCACCAACGGAGACTGAACAAGGCGGGTGAGGGAAGAAGGAGGAGGAGGAGGAAAACACCTTTTTAGCAGCAGAGTCGGGAGTACCTAACACGCGAGGTGGAGAGGATGTGAGTGTGTGTGTGTGTGTGTGTGTGTGTGTGTGTGTGTGTGTGTGTGTGTGTGTGTGTGTGTGTGTGTGTGTGTGTGTGTGTGTGTGTGTGTTTTAGAATTTTATACACATATGATAGTACAGTAAGTAAACAAACCGTAATATTTGTTGTTTAAAACTGAAGATGTCAAACCCAAATGACTTCACAGACTTCTGGATGACCCCTTAATCTAAATAAATTACTCATGAACATACCATACGAGATATTCTATGCCAGTACGAGACATCTTATGCCTATACGAGACATCTTAAGCCAGTACGAGACATGCTAGTGAAGTCTCTAACTTACAACCTGAAGACTAGTGTCACTGGATGTCCTACATGAAACAAAATGATCACTAAACAATTGAGATGCATTCATCATTTACTCCCGCTACTGCTGGTGAACGTGGCTTAGATTTGCATTCACTATCACGTCAACCCTGGCCGGGACCCACTGGCAG